>NC_045455.1:808104-810434 GCF_002776525.5 Piliocolobus tephrosceles
GGGAGTTATACCTGATATAAATGATGAATTGATGGGTGCTGACGAGTTGATGGGTGCAGCACACCAACATGGCACATGTATACATATGTAACAAACCTGCATGTTATGCACATGTACCCTAGAACTTAAAGTATAAAAAAAAAAAAAAAAAAGTCATACCAAGAGTCAGTGTAAATGTTTACAGTCTTACCTTCACAGAGTTCTAAGGCCCGAACTAAAGCAATGAGTTCAGCTTTCTGGGCTGAAGTGTCCTGGGGCAACGATCTGGCTTCAACAACAGTGTCCAGGGTGACCACCGCACACCCTGCACATCTCTCTCCTTGTGGGTTGAGGAAGCTGCTCCCATCCACGTACAGCTCCCACTCTACTGTTGCCCAAGGCTGGTCCCGGAGGTCAGGCCTGCTACAGTAAACTGAGTCCAACACTTCTACCCAGTCATGCTTGACAGGGCTCTCTGATACTGGGAGCAAGGTGGCGGGGTTCAGGATGTTACAAACTTCAGTGGTTATGCGGGGATTTTCACAGAGCAAACTTTGGTACTTGGTGAGTCTAGCATTCGTTAGCCAATGATGTACTTTAGTAGTCACTAAAGTCACCACAGCATGGGGGGCCTTTATGTTCAGGTTTTGCCCAAGAGTCAGCTTATCTGCTTCTTGTACTAGCAGGGCAGTTGCTGCCAAGGCCCTCAAACACGGGGGCCATCCTTTAGAAACCCCGTCTAGTTATTTAGAGAGGTAGGCCACCGGCCTCGGCCAGGGCACCACAGTTTGGGTTAAAACTCCAACTGCCATCTTTTATTTTTCTGACACATACAATGTAAAAGGCTTTGTCAGATCGGGTAGCCCCAGGGCTGGGGCTGACCGAAGCTTTTCCTTTAACTCACAAAAGGCTTGCTGTTGTTGGGATCCCCATTCAAAAGGTTCCCGGTCCCCACCTTTGTGACCTCGTACAAAGGCTTGGCTAATACTGCAAAGTTTGGGATCCACAGTCTGCAAAACCCCACAGCTCCTAAGAATTCTCTGACCTGCCTTCTGGTCTTAGGCTCCAGTAGACTGCAAATGACCTGCTTTCTTTCTGATCCCAGGCTGCGTCCCCCTGTCGGATAGTAAATCCCAAGTAACGTACCTACTGTCGGCAGATCTGAACTTTTTTCTTGGACACCTTATACCCACCGTCCTCCAGGTGCCGGAGTAGGGCATCGGTTCCCGTGGTGCACGCGGCTGCCATGGGGTGTCCCAGCAGAAGGTCATCAACGTACTGCAGCAACACGCAGCCTAGGTCACTGGTGGGAAACTTCTGGAGGTCTCGAGCCAATGCCTCCCCGAAGATGGTGGAAGTTCTTGAACCCTTGGGAAAGCCGGGTCTAAGTGTACTAAGTAGTGACACCTGACTCCGGATCTTCCCACTGAAAGACAAACAGCTTCTGGCTCTCAGGGGCTAATCTGATGCTAAAGAAAGAGTCTTTTGGCCGGGCGCGGTGGCTCAAGCCTGTAATCCCAGCACTTTGGGAGGCCGAGACGGGCGGATCACGAGGTCAGCAGATCGAGACCATCCTGGCGAACACGGTGAAACCCCGTCTCTACTAAAAAATACAAAAAACTAGTCGGGCGAGGTGGCAGGCGCCTGTAGTCCCAGCTACTCGGGAGGCTGAGGCAGGAGAATGGCGTGAACCCGGGGGGCGGAGCTTGCAGTGAGCTGAGATCCAGCCACTGTACTCCAGCCCGGGCGACAGAGCGAGACTCTGTCTCAAAAAAAAAAGAAAGCGTCTTTCAGGTCCAAGCAGGTGAACCAGGTGTCCTCAGCTGGCAGCAACCCCAGCAATGTGTACCAGTTAGGTACTGTTGGATGTAAAGTCACCGTAGCTTGACTAACCAGGCGCAAATCCTGTGCCGGCCTGTCGTCCTTGGTCCCTGGCTTGGGAACAGGCAGGAGGGGAGTATTCCATGGAGACTGACAAGGAACTGTAATTCCAAAGGTTCTTAGGTGCTTGAGATGGACCTGGATACCTTCAAGAGCTTCTCTGGGGACCGGGTACTGATTTTGCCTAACGGGCTGGGCCCCAGGCTTAACTTCTAGAAGTACGGGGGCTTGGTTGACTGTCAACACTGGAGGGTTGTCTCCCGCCCACACTCTTGGCCACCGTTTGGCCAGAGCTGGTCTTATCTCTTGGCCTGGCTCAGTTAAGAAAAGCCTCCATTCCTCCTCTCAGGGGACCGTAAGGGTCATAATGACTCATGTCCCAGGTAACTTTAGCAGCAAAGAGCCGTGCTCTGTAAAAGAGATAGTGGCTCTCAGCTTGCTAAGCAAGTCCCTTCCCAACAAGGGCAAGG
>NC_045455.1:810534-818693 GCF_002776525.5 Piliocolobus tephrosceles
TACAAGTCTGGGGCAAGCAGAAAGCTTGCTTTGCTGACCCCACCGTGGCTCCGATGATGTCAGTAGTCTTTTTGGATAAGGGGGTGACTGGGGCGGTTACTACAGAATGTTCAGCACCAGTATCTACAAGAAAATCACTGTCTTTACCCCAGACTGTCATCCTGACCATAGGCTCTTTGGGGGCGCTTGAGCCGGGTCCCTCTCAGTCCAATAACGCTTCTGCCAGGTGGAGCAGGGCCCCTTCCTCCTTGTCTGGGGCCTCCTGCTCTGAGTCACCTTGTTTTCCTTTTAGCTGAGGGCATTTGTTCTTCCAATATCCTATTTCTTTACAATAAGCACATTGGTTACACTGCAGCCTCTGACAGCCAGGCTGAATTTCTTTCCTGGGCGCCCCCTTCCCTTGCCTCTTAGGGGGGACCCCTCTGGTTGCCACAGCCAACAGGTCGGCATTTCGCTGGGCCTGATGTTCACTTTCTGTGGTTTTCCTTACAGCTTACTGCATCCCTGTTTACAAACACCTGGTTAGCTATTTCTAATAACTGTGATGTATTCATCCCTGCAAACCCAGCCTGTTTCGGCAGTTTTCTTCTGTCTTCTGCACTTTGACTAACTAAAGCCATGTTAATCATGCGCTGATTTTCAGGGCTATCGGGATGGAAGGGAGTAGACATACGCTAGGCCTCACACAGCCTCTCCTAGAATTGTGCCGGACTTTCTTCTTTCCCCTGAATGACCTCAGAGACCTTGTTAACCCTTGTGGCCTTCTGGGCTCCCTCTTTAATCCTTCCAGAAGAGCTTCCCTGTATGGGTTCAGCCTTTGCATGTCCTCTCTTTCATCTGGGTCCCACCGGGGTCGGTTCCTGGGAACTGGGTCGTCACATACTCTCAGGGGTTTTGGTAATCAGCCGGTGCATGTTCCTCCAGCCACTTAGTCGCTGCTTGGAGCACCCTCCACCTTTCATCCGTGTTAGAGAGGAACATGAGCAGCTGGTGGCAATCAGCCCAGATGGGAATATGGGTCCGGATACTAGTTTGGAGCAAATCAATTAGAGCTTGTGGCTTTTCAGTATAGGACACGGTATTGTTTTTCCAGTTGAGAAGGTCGGCAGAGGTGAAGGGCTGGTACACAAAAACACGCCTCTCCACCATGGGCCCATCCTCATCTATCCCAGGATACCGCTGCTCTCTCAGGGGCATTTGCATCCCAGTTTTGGGTCGTAAACGAGCTGCCTAGGGAGAGGTTACTCCCGAGGCTTCACCTCCTCCCTTTCTACTCTGGGTGGCCTAGGGATATGTTTGTCTTATGGAGGCACAAGCCTTGTGGGCTCAAGAGTGCGGAGCCTCCCTCCCTGGTAAGGGGAGGGCATCCCTGGGATCACTGGTTCCATCTCCTGCGATGGATCTTCTGGTGTTGGGTCGAACAAAACTTCAGGAGTTGATTTCCCTCGGCAGGTGGAACGGGATCCTTCCTTGGCTGTCTGTCCTCTGCTACTAGCACTGCTGCCGCCTGCCCGCTTAGCCACTGTGGGGGGTCTAGCACCAGCTGTAACAGTGTCTATGTATGGGAACTGGTCTCAGTGTCCTCATTTACCAGTTACCTTGTACCGTACCTTAGAAACAAGGGGCCTGTTCAGGCTTCCTTCTGATGGCCAACCCACTTCTAATGCCGGCCAATCTATTTCACACAAAGTTCTAAGTTTCCCAGGTGCTCTAGTGGTTAGGATTCGGCGTGCTCACTGCTGCGACCCAGGTTCGATTCCTGGTCAGGGAACCAAGAAATGTAGCAGGACAAGCCACAGACAAAACTCCTCAGATACCAGATTAAAGAAGGAAGTGGTTTATTCAGCCTGGAGCATCGGCAGATTCGCGTCTTAAGAGTCGAGCTCCCCAAAAAAGAAATTCCTAGCCCTTTTAAAGGCTTGCAACTCTAAGGGGTCCACATGAAAATGTCATAATAGATCAAGCAACCATGAGGAACGTGACTGGGGGCTACATGCATCAGTTAACAGAATAAGAAGTTTTACAGTGCTTTCTCATACAATGTCTGGAATTTACAGATAACACAAGTAGTTTTGGTCAGGGGTTATTATTATTATTATTATTATAACCACCAGGGCCGGGTGGTGGCGCCAAGGTCATCTAGCTATTTATCTTACTTCTGTTTCTTTCCAACTTTTTGCTTTCTCTCTTTTTTCCTGTCTTATAAACTAGGGAAAGGGGGAGGTAGGGGAGAAGCTGGGTGGTCTCATTTCAATGCCAGTAACCCCAGTGCTTCGGGAGGCCAGGGCGGGAGGATGGCTTGAGCCCAGGAATTTGGCACTACCTAGGCAACATAGCAAGACCCCTATCTCTACAAAAACTAAAAAATTAGCCAGGTGTGGTGGCATGTGCCTGTGGTCCTAGCTACTCAGGAGGCTGAGATAGAAGGATCACTTGAGCCCTGTAGTTCCAGGCTGCAGTGAGCCAAGATCACACCACTGCACTCCAGCCTGGGTGACGGAATGAGACCCTGTCGCAAACCACCCCCTCACCAGAGGGGGAAAAAAAAAAAGCAAATCTCCAATGCATAGAAGCAGAAAGTAGAAAAGTGGTTGCTAGGAGCAATAAATAAATAAAGAGCATTTAAAAAAATCTAGACTTGGCCGGGCGCAGTGGCTCACGCCTGTAATCCCAGCAATTTGGGAGGCCGAGGCAGGTGGATCATGAGGTCAGGAGATTGAGACCATCTGAGCTAACGTGGTGAAACCCCGTCTCTACCAAAAACACAAAAAATTAGCCGGGCGTGGTTGCAGGTGCCTGTAGTCCCAGCTACTCGGGAGGCTGAGGCAGAAGGCCTGAACCTGGGAGGCGGAGCTTGCAGTAAGCCGAGATGCCGCTACTGCACTCCAGCCTGGGCGACAGAGTGAGACTCCGTCTAAAAAAAAAAAAAAAATCTAGACTTGATACTGTTTCTGAAAGGATGATTGCAAGTGTGTCAGACCTGTGAGGTCTCAAGAGTCAGGCCAAATGCAGTTTTCTTGTGTGGAGTGGAGCAGCAGGCTGTGTGTGTGTGTTTGGGGGGGGGGAGGGGCCCATGGACCAGGCAGCAGATGTGAGAAAGCTGCATCTGAACCCCCGCCCAGGCTGTCTCCCAGTTAGGTCCCAGGCTGGGGCTTGGCCAGGCCTGGACTGGAGTCGGAGACCTTTCTAGCTGCCTCTGTCTGGCTGCCCACCCTGCACAAGCCTGGGGCTCCGGCCTCTCCCTATCTCTCCTCTCCACTCTTCCTGGAGGGTGCTGCTTTTATCTGACCTGCTGCTCCCACAGTCTCCCTTCATCTAGCCCCAAAATACACGTGGTGGCGGTCCCGCCATCACACTCAGGCTTGGGAGCCAGCGGCCCCCTGGTCTGGGCCGCCTGCCACACTGCTCTCCACAGCAGTGGTGGGGAAAGGAGGTTAGAACCCCATCTGCATGGCCAGAGGGCAGGAATGAGGGAAAAGGGGTACCCTGAGGCTTCCAGGCCTGGGGTTGGAACAGGAGCTGGGCAGTGTGGGGCTGTCTGGGCCGCAGGACCCCGGGTGCTGGGAAGTGGGGAGCAGGACTGTGCCCATTGCTCCAGAAAGCAGGAGGGACGCGATGTAGGAAACGGGCTTCAGTTAGAGCTGGAGAGGGGTTCAGCCAGTCACCGACTTAGGCAGAGAGGAGCCCAGACGGGGGTTTGAAGACCCTGGGGATGGATGCCCACCTGTCAGTCCTGGGTTGTGGGGCACCCGTAGGCCTTGGGGCAGGAGGCTATGGCCCTGACTCCTGGTTTGGGTCTAAACATCCCAAGGAGGTGAGAGCGTAGGGTAGGGGCTGTGCGATCTTTGAAAGGAAGGACGCAAAGGCCAGTGCTGCGGAGCTGGGCTGAAAGCGTGGGGAGTTCCCAGAACCAGCAGACTAGGAACGGAGGAACCGTGTGGGGGCTCCGCTCTGCCGAGCACTGAACCCCCACAGTCATGCAGGGGCTGGAGAAGGGTGAAAGGCAGAGGCAGGAGTCCGCACTTAGGGACCGGTCCGTTCCACACGCTGCTGTCCAGGCTCCTGGGTGGCACTCGCATGGGGCATTCCGGAAGCACCGATGGGAAGGTCCCAAGGTTGGTTCCCAAAGGCCCTGACGGACCCGCAGGGGACGCTGAGCCTGTGATCCTCGCCTCACCCAGACAAGGTCGGGCTGCTGCTCACGGGAAAGCGCGTCTGGAGTCCGGAACGGCCGCTCCTCCTGGGGCCTGTCCAGGGCGCCCTGGGCCGAATCACAGGCTGGGAGAGGCGTGTCGGAGAAGCCCCCGCTCCAGACCCCCGGGGAACCCAGGGCGAGGTCGTCCCAGCACCTCACTTCTGGGGTCTCCCCTTTGCCACGTCGCCAGAGCAAAATTCAAAATCCGCAGTTCTGGCCAATTTCCGGGGCCTCCCGGACACGAAAAGCCGCTGAAATCTCAGGACGATGTCATGGAGTGCGGACCGAGAAGAAGCCGTTCGGAACCAGCGCTGCCCCGGATTCTCCCAGGCCTGGCTCGCCGGTGGGGGGACCCCGGCCCCTGGTTTGGGGGGGCAGGAACGGGCGGGCGCCCCGGGGGCCTCTCATTTGTGTGTTGGTCTCGGCCTTGAAATGCAGCGGAGAAAATAAAAATAGGAGTCAGAGTCGGATCGGCCAGGCACTGAGGATTGAAGGAATCGCAGAAGCAGCTCCTCTCACCCGGGTCCAGGCCGCGGGGGTCTGCGGGGGGCGCCCCCGACTCTGCCCTTCTGCCCGACCCCGCCCGGGACGCCGCGGCCTCCGAGGCCCCGGGAGCAGGCTCCGCCCCGCCCCGCCCCGCCCCCCATTCCCCCCCTCCCCGCCCCGCCCCCATCCCCCCCGCCCCGCCCCCATCCCCCCCGCCCATTCCCCGCCCTCCGTCGCCCGCCCCTCCCCCGGTCCTCCCCCACCCCTCCTGCCCCTCCTCTCTCCCCTCCCCCTCCCCGCCCCAGCCCCGCCCCCCCCGCGCCCGTGGTCCCGCCGGAAGGACTTGAGCGCCCAGGAGCCGGGAGGCGAACCTGGGACCCGCCGGCCTCGCTCGGTGCGCGCCTCCCTCCCCGCATGGAGCCCGCCGAGCGCTCGCGGGTCCCCAGGTGGGTGGCGCGGGGTGCGGGCGTCCCCGGCGGCTGCGGTCCCCAGGCGGGCCCCCGACCCCCCAGAGGAAACTTCGGGGACGCCGGCCTCCTTCTCTCCGTGTTGCAGGATCGACCCGTACGGATTCGAGCGGCCTGAGGACTTCGACGACGCCGCCTACGAGAAGTTTTTCTCCAGCTACCTGGTCACGCTCACCCGGAGGGCGATCAAGTGGTCCCGGCTGCTGCAGGGCGGGAGCGTCCCCAGGAGCCGGACAGGTGGGTCCCGGGGCGCGGGGGGGTCCGGGGGCGCGGGGGGGGCGGGCGGGGACGGGCGGGGCAAAGTCCGGCCTCGGGGAGCGGAGGGAGGGGAGGAACCTTCCCGGGCAGGTCGGGACGAGGCTGCGGCTCCGAGCTAGGGCAGCCGCAGGGGCCTGTTTTCCGGCTTTGAGATGGGCCGGCTGGTCGGACGCGAAGGAGACCCGTCCCTCCCAGAAGGGAGCCAGCTCGGGATGGATCAAAACTCGATCCATGCCGGGTGCGGTGGCTCACGCCTGTAATCCCAGCACTTTAGGAAGCCGAGGTGGGCGGATCACCTGAGGTCAGGGGTTTGAGTCCGGCCTGACCAACACGGTGAAACCCCGCCTCTACTAAAATTACAAAATTAGCCGCGCGCGGTGGCGCACGCCTGTAGTCCCAGCTACTCCGGAGGCTGAGGCAGGGGAAGCACTTGAACCCGGGAGGCGGAGGGTGCAGTGAGCGGAGACTGCGCCATTGCACTCCAGCCTGGGCGACAGAGCCAGACTCCATCCTTGTGACGGGACCCACAGGGTCCTGCTCCACCTGCCGCTCCCCCGCGACCCCAGGCCTCCTCCTGCTGCGGTGAGCACTGGCCTGGCCGCCCGCCCACCCGCCTCGGGGTTAGCTGCAGGGCCCCCTCCTCAGGAGCTCCCCTGGCTTCCCTGTGCGGAGGGCACCCCCTCACCTCTGCCTTTCCCAGCACAGCCTCTGCTGGAGTCAAAAACCCTTCCTCCCTGCCGCGGATTTTTCATTCACTGCTCAGTCCTCAGAACCTGCGGCAGAGCCGGCGACTTCCCTGTGTGTTCAGTGAATGAATGAAGTGTCTGCCTGGGGTGAGGGCTTGGTGGGAGTGTGCCCTGGAGCTAGGAACTCAGATAAGTGGGGTCAAAGGGGAGTCCTGGGGGCTTCCTGAGAAGGGGGATGTGAATGGCAGCAGAGCTTCAAGGGTCGAGCTGTGTGCTCCAGGCCGTAGGACCTGGTGGGGAGGGGCAGAGTGAAGCCAGGGGTCCTGCACCTGGGCGGAGAGTCGGAGGTGTGTGGTGACCACGGCCAGGCACAGAGAAGCCAATTGTTAAAGGCTTTCCAGGCAAGGGATGATAAGATCCATTTTTGCTTTTATTTATTTATTTGAGACAGGGTATCCCTCTGAGTGCAGTGGCACAATCACCACTCAGTGTAGCCTTGACCTCCTGGGCTCCAGCCATCCTTCCCCCTCAGCCTTCCATGTAGCTGAGACCACTGGCGCCGCCACCACTCTAGGCTAATTTTTAAATTTTTTATGGAGATGGAAGCTAATATCCTATATGCTTCCCACAAATGCATCATGTCCCATCCCTGTGGCCTCTGCATGTTCACATGTTTCCAGTGGAACGTGTGTCTTTATTTTTCCTTTTGATTTATTCTTTTTGATCTATTTATTTTTGAGACAGAGTCTCATTTTGTCGCCCAGGCTGGAGTGCAGTGGTGCGATCTGGCCTTGCTACAATCTCCACCTCCTGGGTTCAAGCGATTCTCCTGCCTCAGCCTCCTGACTACCTGGGATTATAGTTGTGCACCACTATGCTTGGCTAATTTGTTTTTTATTTTTTTTAATTTTGAGACAGTCTCACTCTGTCACCCAGGCTAGAGTGCAGTGGCGTGATTTCAACCTGTGCCTCCTGGATTCAAGCGGTTTTCCTGCCTCAGCCTCCCAAGTAGCTGGGATCACAGGCACCTACCATCACACCAGGCTAATTTTTGTATTTTTAGTAGAGACGGGTTTCACCATGTTGGCCAGGCTGGTCTTGAACTCCTGACCTCAAGTCATCCACCCACCTTGGCCTCCCAAAGTGCTGGGATTACAGGCATGAGCCACTGTGCCTGATTTATTCTTAAAAGTTAAACTGGTCTTTTAATTTTAAAAAGTAAGATAAAAGTATATAAGACATGTGAACTTAAAAAGCATAATTTATGTACATG
Organism: Piliocolobus tephrosceles; assembly: GCF_002776525.5. Lineage (NCBI taxonomy): Eukaryota > Metazoa > Chordata > Mammalia > Primates > Cercopithecidae > Piliocolobus > Piliocolobus tephrosceles. The sequence goes on from NC_045455.1 coordinate 817,900, forward strand.
GTAAACACTTTAATCATACTAAGGGCTACGAAGTGCAACAGGGAGTTTCTGTCCCACCTCTGGCCCCCATCTCCTGTAGAGATGACCGAAGGGGACTGTCCTTCCATCCCCCTCAGGAGCAGAAGTGCACGCTTGGTTCTGCAGTTTGCTTTAAGAGCAGGGGAAGTCCGTGGGAAGTCCTGTGGCTGTGACCTGCAGGTTGGTTACAGCAGAACATCTGAAAGATGTGCAGTTGTGCATAAACTTTTTGTTTTTACAGAAAGCACAACTGCACATTCATTCTGTCTTTGCCTTTGTCGTTTGGGTCTGTCCTGTTGCTCTCCTTTTCTTTGACTAGGGGCTGCTAACTTGGGTCCCCTATTTTCCTTTTTAGGGAACCACTCAGTGCGTTGCCCCCACTTTCCAGTATGGATTTGGGAGGGGGTTCTGGCAAGAGCAGGGAAAAGGAAAAAAGCAATCCGGATGCATAATCCTCCAGATTTTTATTCTTTTCCCCAATCCTTTGCAGTTATTTTACGCGTAATTCAACAGTTTGTTTTTGCCTTTTTTTTTTTTTTTTTTTTTTTTTAGCGTTGGTCTCTATCAACTCTTTCTAAAAATTTCACTTTGTTTTTATTGAAGTAACAACTTTCTTCTTTTTGCTTTAATTTTTTTTAATCTTTTTTTTTTTTTTTTGAGACAAAGTCTAGCTCTGTCAGTCAGGCTGGAGTGCAGTAGCACAATCTCAGCTCACTGCAACCTCTGCCTCCCAGGTTCAAGCAATTCTCCTGCCTCAGCCTCCTGAGTAACTGGGA
>NC_045455.1:818703-825742 GCF_002776525.5 Piliocolobus tephrosceles
CCACACCCAGGTTCAAGCAATTCTCCTGCCTCAGCCTCCTGAGTAACGGGGATTACAGGCACCTGGCACCACACCCCTCTAATTGTGTTTTTAGTAGAGACGGGTTTTGCTTTGTTGAGCTCCTGAGCTCCAGTGATCCACCCATTTCAGCCTCCCAAAGTGCAGGGAAGACAGGCGTGAGCCACCAAGCTGGGCTGATTTATGTAATGTTGACTGGACTGTGTAATTATGGTAGCAAGCGCCACTGGCATGAATGGGTCTGTGAGCAAATACATCTCTTTGGTCCCCTATGAGCCTCAGCCTGCAGGGTGGGAGCCACAGGGCTGTGGGCCTGTTCTGCCGTGAGTGGGGATGCTGGTGACTCCGGTGGGAGGCTCATGGAGTCTGTGGTCGCGTGTGTCTCTCCTGGCCTGGGTCTCGGTGTGACTGTCAGGGTGCTCATGGGCGCTGGCAGAGCCCCAAGTGCAGAGGGTCGGGCATAAAACAGGAGTGGGCAAGTTATTCCAAAAATGGGAGTACAGCTTCTTCCTGCCAGGTATTCTGGACTGACGGTGGTGAAGTTCTTTCTTCTGTTTTTGGAGGATTTGCATGTGCACTTCCCATGTTAAAGTCTCCAGGAACATAATCATCTACCACTCTCAGCATTCCACATGTCTTAAGGGATAGTTACAACGTGTTCTGCCTGATCACACTCTTGGTAGGTACAATAAATACTGTATTTTCCTTTTTCCATAGCAAATATCCACCAGGAGCCCTTAGGAGGACAACTTCCTCTTCCTCCCTAGAAAGACTAAATTCAACAAACTTAGTCCCGTTGAATTCCTATTTCATTCTCCATATCGAGAAGGGAGGTCTACAGGGAAGCAGCTTCAGGGCTGTTGGCTTCTTTGAGGCCTCCTTCCTGGTGGCTTAGAATATTAACACCACCTAAGTTAAAATTCAATTGAGAAAACATATTTTCAAAGATACACCGAAAAACTGGGGATTTGCCTCACTTTGTCAGGGTAGACGGATGGATGTCAGTTCTCTGGATGTAGCTTCTTTTTAAAAATTTCCCCACTGTTTTGAATTGATATTTTGTACTTCTGCAAACATTAGTGACGCTCTATGGGTTAGCCCTGCCCCTGGGAAAGTGTCAGTCTGTGAGGACAAGTAAACGGTTTTCATTCTTCTATAAAGAAACAGTGTAAATCCAGATAACAAACTTATCAAAAAATCCCAGAATTCTTTGTTCTGTGAAGCTTCTGGGTGTTGCTCCAACAGCCAGAGCTGCTTGGGGACCTCGGGCGCAGGCTTGGTGCCTTCTGTTCACCTTACAGATGAGGAAACCGAGGCACGCTCAGGGTCTGGAACCTGCAAGTCATAGCAGAGTGTCTGACTCCAGGGCTGGTGCATTTAACCATTTCGACCTTTCCCTTAAACACAATCTTGATATTATTGTTATTATTTGAGTCAGGGTCTTGCTTTGTCACCCAAACTGGAGGACAGTGGGACGATCATAGCTCACTGTAGCCTAGACAAGCAATCCTCCCGCCTCAGCCTCCAGAGTAGCTGGGACTACAGGTGTGCGCCACCATATCCAGCTAATTTTTAAGATTTTTTTTGTAGAGATGGAGTCTCCTGGGATTACAGGCATGAGCCACTGCACCTGGCCTATCAAATAATTTTAGCAATTTACAGTAAAATTCACTCTTACCAGTATATGGTTCTGTGAATTTGGACAAACACACGGGTAGGCAGTCATCACCACAATCAAGATTCTGTCACCTTCAACAATCCTGTCCTTGGAAGTCGGCCCACTGCCCACATGACTGACCTCCTCCCCGTTCCCGTAGTTCGGCCATTTCCATGGTGTCGTCCATGGAATCATACAGATTGTAGCCTTTGAGTCTGGTTTCTTTCACTCAATGCATTGGAGATCCATCCAGGACTTTGTATGTGTCAATAGTTCATTCCATTTTATTGCTGAGGTACTTCCTTTTGTGGATGTACTGCAATTTTTAAAAATCCTTTCATCAGCTGAAGACATTTGGAATGTGTAAAGCCAGCATTATAAACATTCACCTACAGGTTTTTGTGTGAACTAGTTTTCATTTATCTTGACTGAACACTTTGTATGGGATCGCTGGGTCATATGATAAGTGCATGTTTAACCAGTAAGAAGTTACAAACCGTCTTTCCAACGTGGCAGTAAAATTTGGTATTCCCACCACAAATGTGCGAGTGTTCTAATTGCTCCACAGTCTTGCCATATCTTCATATTGTTGGTGTTTATTTTAGTCATTCTTTTGTAGATGGACTGTTCTGTCTGCATTCCATTTCCTTTGCACTTTTATCAAAAAGCAAGTGGTTCTGTTTGTGTGGGTCTGTTTCTGGATTCCTTTTTATATCCCGTTATTCCATTTGTCTAACTTTTCTCCAGTAGCACATTGTCTGTCTTACTGCAGGTTTATAGTAAAGCATAAAATCAGGTAATATGTCTTCTCCAACTTCATCTTCAAAATTGTTTTGGTTCTTTTCACTTTGCATATAAAGTTTAGAGTCAGCTTGTCATTGTCTACAAAGTATTTTTTCCTGGAACAGTGATAAGGAGGTGTATATAGGAATCTGTAGATCAACTTTGGAAGAATTGACTTTTTTTTTTTTTTTTTGAGATGGCGTCTTGCTCTGTCACCTGGGCTGGAGTGCGGTGGCGCCATCTCAGCTCACTGCAAGCTCCGCCTCCCGGGTTCCCACCAGTCTCTTGCCTCAGCCTCCCGAGTAGCTGGGACTACTGGAACCCGCCACCACGCCCGGCTAATTTTTTTGTAATTTTAGTAGAGACGAGGTTTCACTGTGTTAGCCAGGATGGTCTCAATCTCCTGACCTCGTGATCTGCCTGCCTCGGCCTCCCAAAGTGCTGGGATTACAGGCGTGAGCCACCACGCCCGGCCAGATTTGACATCTTAATATTGAGCCTTGCTATCCGTGAACATGGTGTATCTATAAGTTTATTTCAGTCTTATTTGATTTCTTTTGCAGTATTCAGCATTTGGATCCTGCAAATATTTTGTTAGATTTTTACCTAAGTATTTCTCTCTTTATTTTTTGTTGCTATTGTAAATGATGCCAATTTTATTTTTTTATTTTTATGTATTTATTTTTTTGAGATGGAGTCTTGCTGTGTCTTCCAGGCTGGAGTGCAGTGGTAAAATCTCAGCTCACTGCAACCTCTGCCTCCCAGGTTCAAGAGATTCTCCTGCCTCAGCCTCCCAAGTAGCTGGGATTACAGGTGCCTGCCATCACACCTGGCTAATTTTTGTATTTTTTTTAGTAGAGATGGGGTTTTGCCATGTTGACCAGGCTGGTCTTGAACTCCACACCTCAGGTGATCCACCTGCCTCGGCCTCCCAAAGTGCTGGGATTACAGGCATGAACCATCACGCCAGGCCCCAATTTTAAATATACGATTTCCAGTTGTTCATTATGAGTTTGTAGAAGTACCACTGGTTTTGCATGGCCTCTCCTTTCTGCTTCTGTCCCTCTGAGTTAGAACAGTCTCTGCCTGTGCTGGGACTCACCCTCTCCGGCTGTTGTTTAGCACAGAATGACCAAGAACTCATTCAGAGCATTCCTGGTCAAGCTGCCCTCTAAGAGTCATGAGACCTACAGCAAACTTTAGTACGAATTGTACTAACTTGGAGGAAGAGTCAGGCTGAATTATTAGTGTCTTTGGTAGAATTTTAAAAACAAAGCAAAACATGTTTTTTCTTGTTCCTGTAAGCAGTGCGAATAAACCATAAACCAAGTGTACTGAGATGTTCTTGCCTGAACTTGATCCTCCGAATATGTTTCTAAACCAGAAAAGAGGGTTTCTTTTTTTTTTTTTTTTTTTTGAGACGGAGTCTCGCTCTGTCGCGGGCTGGAGTGCAGTGGCCGGATCTCAGCTCACTGCAAGTTCCGCCTCCCGGGTTTACGCCATTCTCCTGCCTCAGCCTCCCGAGTTGCTGGGACTACAGGCGCCCGCCACCTCGCCCGGCTAGTTTTTTGTATTTTTAGTAGAGACGGGGTTTCACCGTGTTAGCCAGGATGGTCTCGATCTCCTGACCTCGTGATCTGCCCGTCTCGGCCTCCCAAAGTGCTGGGATTACAGGCTTGAGCCACCGCGCCCGGCCTGAAAAGAGGGTTTCTTATGAGGGATTTTTTTTTTTTTTTTTTTTTTGAGACAGAGTGTCACTCTGTCACCAGGCTGGAGTGCAGTGGCATGATCTTGGCTCACTGCAACCTCTGCCTGCCACATTCAGGCGATTCTCCTGCCTCAGTCTCCCGAGTAGCTGGGACTACAGACACAAGCCAGCACGCCCAGCTAATTATTTTATTTTTAGTAGAGATGAGGTTTCACCATGTTGGCCAGGGTGGTCTCGATCTCTTGACCTTGTGATCCACCCGCCTCCACTTCCCAAAGTGCTGGGATTATAGGCATGAGCCACCACGCCCAGCTAATTTTGGTATTTTTACTAGAGACGGAGTTTCACCATGTTGACCAGGATGGTCTTGATCTCTTGACCTCAAGTGATCTGCCCACCTCGGCCTCCCAAAGTGCTGGGACTACAGATGTGCGCCACCACGCCCATCTAATTTTTGTATTTTTATTAGAGGATGGGGTTTCACCATGTTGGCCAGGATGGTCTCGATCTCTTGACCTCGTGATCCACCCACCTCGACCTCCCGAAATGCTGGGATTCCAGGCGTGAAACACCGCGCCCGGCCCTCAAGAGGGATTCTTTGGCTTTCAGTGAATGGCATTAGTGTCTGTTTTCTCTCTCCTCTGGGTCTTCTCTCCTTGCCCTTGTATCATTTGTCACGTGTTTAGTGAGCTATTATTGCCTCCCAGGTTCCATTCCAGAGTGGGAGACCCAGTGGACAGACAAGGGCCTGTCCTTCCAGAGCCTGCTTTTCTCAGTAATCACCTAGCACACAATCATCTGCCCGTGTCCAGAGGATCATACGCTGTGGATCACCTTGGAATTGGAGCTCATAAAATTTTACCCTATAGTGCTTTTCTTGACTGTAGCCTATGAAGTTATTTTAAGTTTTTATCTGCTAAATACAGCTGGTGCCTCAGATTTTTTTCTTTTTGTGGCAGCTTATAGAATTTCACAAATTGCATATGCCTTCTTCTCTAAAGTATGGTTTCTTTTAAAATAATGGTTTCTTTTCAAATATGTGCAGAGCCGGGCACGGTGGCTCATGCCTGTAATCCCAGCACTTTGGGAGGCTGAGGTGGGTGGATCACAAGGTTAAGAGTTCGAGACCATCCTGGCCAACATGGTGAAATCCTGTCTCTACTAAGAATACAAAAATTAGCTGGGCATGGTGGTGGGTGCCTGTAATCCCAGCTACTTGGGAGGCTGAGGCAGGAGAATTGCTTGAACCCGGGAGGCAGAGGTTGCAGTGAGCTGAGGTTGCACCGCTGCACTCCAGCCTGGGCAACAGAACAAGACTCTGTCTCGAAAAAAATAAAATACGTATAGTGTAGTATCAAAGGAAAACAGCAAAACTTTAAAGATTTGCTTTGAAAATTAACTGTTTTGTAGCTTAAGAGCACAGTGTGGCAGCTTTGGACGTAACATAATTAATTCGGATGTTAGTCATGCATATCTTTTCCATCTGCCTAAGAAATTACCCAGTATTAGTAATGAAGATAGCTCATGGCTTTTGACTTCTGTCCCTATATGTTTATTAGAAAATACTAATTTTAGGCCGGGCGCGGTGGCTCAAGCCTGTAATCCCAGCACTTTGGGAGGCCGAGAAGGGCGGATCACGAGGTCAGGAGATCGAGACCATCCTGGCTAACACGCTGAAACCCCGTCTCTACTAAAAATACAAAAAACTAGCCAGGCGAGGTGGCGGGCGCCTGTAGTCCCAGCTACTCCGGAGGCTGAGGCAGTAGAATGGCGTAAACCCGGGAGGCGGAGCTTGCAGTGAGCTGAGATCAGGCCACTGCACTCCAGCTCGGGTGACAGAGCAAGACTCCGTCCAAAAAAAAAAAAAAAAAAAAAAAGAAAATACTAATTTTGGAAAATTGCTAATTACTTTTTCACATTTTTATTGTCAATTAAAATATCCTCACAAAATGGAGTAGCTTTCAATGTATAGAGATAACTGCACAAGGAGGACAGTGACGTCTGCCACTAAAACGTGGTCTCCCAGCGGCGGCGGCCCACCTGAAGTGCTCACAGCTGAGCCCAACCAACGCCCTTGTTCTCAGCTTGGCCTCTCACTGTTTTGCCCCTTTGCAGCTCCTCTGTACAGCTCTTAGGGAGCTTTGCAGGGCAGCCGTCTGACCGCGGCTCTGTTTCCTGACCATGCATGGGATGGCGAAGCGGGGTGGGGGTGGTTCTGCAGCCAGTCTGATTTGGGCGCTGTTGAGAGGGGGAGGAGAGCAGAATTTTTGAAGGAATATATGTATCAGTTTTGGTGGGGATGGATGAAGTTCTGGGTCTCTTTAATATTCGATTTAAGAAGGTAAGTGGTGAGCGCGGAAAGTGTGGCGGGAACGCGTGGGCCCTGCAGGCCTCTGGCCCAGCTCACTCGCTGTCTGTCCTCTCGGCCTTCAGTGAAGCGCTATGTCCGGAAAGGGGTCCCGCTGGAGCACCGTGCCCGCGTCTGGATGGCGCTGAGTGGGGCCCAGGCTCGGATGGACCAGAATCCCGGCTACTATCACCGGCTTCTCCAGGGAGAGAGAAACCCCAGGCTGGAGGACGCCATCCGGACAGGTGAGGCAGCGGGGATCAGGCTCTGGCACAGGGCCCGGGGCCAGAGGGAACTGGTTTCCACCCAGTGTCTGGTCTCAGTGTCCGGGAGTGAGTGGTGCGTCTGCTGGTTTTAACTGAAAGTTACATCTTCCTCCACGAAAGAATCAAAACTGAAGCCTGGCCGGGCGCGGTGGCTCACGCCTGTAATCCCAGCACTTTGGGAGGCCGAGACGGGGTTTCACCGTGTTAGCCAGGATGGTCTCGATCTCCTGACCTCGTGATCCGCCCGTCTCGGCCTCCCG
>NC_045455.1:825842-830031 GCF_002776525.5 Piliocolobus tephrosceles
AACCAAAAACTGAAGCCTTTGCAAGGGGAGAACAATGATCAGAATTCACTCAGCAAATATTCACATGCCTAGCTGGCTAATACGGAAATGGTCACGAAGGAGCATACGCTCCATGAAGACTTGCAGGACAGTGAGAGGCAGCCTCTGTTGCCGGTGGGCTTTGCACCGGGCACTGGTCGCATGGCCGTCATATGCAGCCGCGTTCATGAGGCCGCATACCAGGGCTTCCTTTTTTGTGTCTGTCATAATTGCTGGACTCCCTTCTCCTCTGATTTTCTCAGTAATCCCATAGCCATAGGGTCCCTGGCTCGCAGAAGTTCAGAATGCTAGCAAAATTGATTAACCTAAGGCCGGGTGCGGTGGCTCATGCCTGTAATCCCAGCACTTTGAGAGGCCGAGGAGGGCGGATCCACCTGAGATTAGGAGTTCGAGACCAGCCTGGCCAACGTGGAGAAACCCCCCCTCTCCTAAAAATTCAAAAACAGCCAGGCGTGGTGGTGCGTGTCTGTAATCCCAGCTACTCAGGAGCTGAGGCAGGAGAATCGCTTGAACCCGGGAGGTAGACGTTGTGGCGAGCTGGGATCGCACCATTGCACTCCAGCCTGGGGAAACTCCATCTCAAAAAAAAAAAAGAAAAGAAAAAAGAAAAATTGGATAACCTAAATTGAATAGTTAGATTTTTAGAAAGTACATCTGCCCTTCTGATTTTAACAGTTTTTGAGAAATACACACTTAAACACAATATACTTAATTTTATAAAACCCAGTGGCTTTAAAGTGCTGTGAGGTTAGAAAGACCTGGGAGGGTGAGGACGTGGTGCATCCTGCTGCCCTTCCTGGGGGTCTCCTGTCCACAGGGCTGAGCCAATGGGGAGTGGGCTACCCAGGCTGGGGGCTGGGGCTGCTGGGGAGAGGCTGCATCCTGACTGCAGAGTGATTGCCGCCAAAGGTCTCCAAGCAGATGCACAGCCTGGCGGCCAGAAACGCTGATTCAGGTTGGGAAGAGGAGAGCTAGAGTGCAGTGGGGGGGGGTGCATACTAAAACAGAGCACTGCTGTCTGAAAAATGAGTTTACGCTCTGTTTTTTGTTTTTTTGGGGGTTTTTTTTTTTTTGAGACAGGTGTCACTCCGTTACCCAGACTGGAGTGTAGTAGTGCAGTCACAGAGAGTGCTTACTGCAGCCTTGACCTACCAGGCTCAAGTGATCCTCCCGCCTCAGCCTCCCATGTAGCTGGAAGTGATCAGGACCGCAGGTGTGCACCACCACACCTGGCTCATTTTTTTAATTTTTATTTTTTTGCAGAGATGGGGTTTTGGTTTTGAACTCCTGGGCTCTGAGGATTCTCCCTCCTTCACCTCCCAAAGTGCTGGAGTTACAGGAGGGAGCCACTCGCCTGGCTGAATCTTTTTTTCAATTATGGTAAAATATGCCTAATATAAAATGTACCATTTCATTTTCCCAAGCTGAAGCTCTGTCCCCGTTATCAAGCACCACCCCCGTGTCCTTGCCCAGCCTCTGGCAGCCCGCTGTGCACTTGTCTCTGTGCTTTGGCAACTCCAGGGTCACATAAGAGGAGTCCTGTGGGCTGCGTCCTGTGCGATTGGTGTCCTTTGCCTCGCTTCAGTCCTCAGGGGTCCTCTGTGCTGCATCTCATGTGAGAATTTCCTCCTCCTTTAAGAGTGAATAATATTCCACGCATGGGCAGACAACGTTTTGTTAATTTATCCACCTGTCAGTGGACCCCTGGGCTCTCCTGCCGCATGGCTGTTGTGGGTGGCACAGCCGTGAGCCTGGGTATGTGGATTCTGCTGGGTCCCTGCTGTCAGCTGTGGGCTCCTACCCAGAGTGTGGGGCTGCTGGGTCCCTGCTTTCAGCTGTGGGCTCCTACCCAGAGTGTGGGGCTGCGGGATCCATGGCAGTTCTGTGCTTAGTCATTGGAGGCACCTGGTCAGTTACCTTTCAGGAGCCCTGCGGTGGATGGTCCAGCCCCACAGAGCCAATGCCAGGCCACGCAGTGCAGACAGAAAGCTCCCATGTTCTTCCATCTCCACAGTGGAGATGGAGCCATCTCCTTTCCCACAGGTTGCTATCAAAACATATCAAGATGCTTAGCGTGATGGCGCACGCCTGTAATCCCAGCACTTCGGGAAGCTGAGGCAGGCAGATTATTTGAGCTCAGGAGTTCAAGACCAGCCTGGCCAACATGGCAAAAGTCCGTTTCTACAAAACAATACGTAAATTAGCCCAGGCATGGTGGTGTGTGCCTGTAGTCTCAGCTACTCAGGAGGCTGATGTGGGAGGATCACTTGAGCCCTGGAGGTCGAGGATGCAGTGAGCCATGATTGCACCACTGCACTCCAGCCTGGGTGACAGAGTGAGACCCTATGTCAAAAAATATATATATATGGAAAAACTCAATAAAAATATTACATAGAAATGAACACAGCTGGTCACTCTAGTCTGAAATAGCAAAAATACTAACTTCCCCTTGACTGATTCCAGTTTTTGGAATGTTTAGAATTCCATTTAAAAAAAAATGCTCTTTTGTAAGAAAACACACAATGAGAAATAATGTGCTCTGAGGCAGTGAACTAATGTTCGCCCAAATCTAGTGTTTTGTAAGCAAAGACAAGGCCTGGGGCCAGAGGTCGGAAACAGACTCACAGTGTTTTGCAGCCGTTAGGGAGAGACCACAGGCGGTTGGGTTCCTCCAGGGTGGGGTATGTGCGCACATCTCAGCATCACGGCTGGCGGGGGCTGCTGTGAGTCAGTCTTGGAACCGGCCGTCCACTGGTGACCGCGTGGGGTGCCTGGTGAACACCTCTAACAGAGGTAGGGCCAGTGGGAGCAGAAACCAGTGGAGCTGTCAAGCCGGCATTATCCTTCCTGCTCGGCTTACGTCCAGGGTTAACGTGGAGGTCAGCTTCAGTGAGGCCTGGCACTGGGTCAGCGTGAGGCTTGGTTAGTCTCGGGGACCATGTGGTATCCGGATCCCCGGGCAGTAGACAGCTTGTCCAGGGCTACTGTCCTGCCAAGAGATGCCTGGGCCGGACAGTGGCGGGGCTGGTGCCGAGGAAGGAAGAGGTCGGCAGGGATGCCTCCTGCACACACAAGCCGACAACGTGAGGTTTATTTTGTTCTCAGTTCTCAGCTCTCAGCCGTGTCCTTTATCTCTGAGGAGTCTCCGTTTATTCTGTCTCCTTCTGTTTTGGATCTTCGGAATTAGGAAAGTGTCCCAAAGTTTTGTGGGCATTTCTCTCCACCTGTCACCCTGGGTCCTCGAGGCAGAGTTGCCTCCACTATGTGCAAGGTGCGAGGTGCAGGAGGCCTGTGCCGGGGGCTGGGAGGAGATGGGCATCGAGGAAGGAGCGCCATGGCCTGGCCGCCAGCTCTGGGGTTGCTCTGCCGTCCCTGACTCTGCGGGAAGGACGGTTGGGGCCCCCCTCCACCCCGAGTCCAGGATCACCCCCTCCTTCCTGGCCCAGCAAGCCTGTCGCTCTGGCTGTGTTGAGTCTGCCGTGCGGCCAGGGTGAAAACCAGTCCATAAGTCCCAGGTGGAAGCCAGGCGGCCACCCTCGGGGCAGCTGGAGGGGTGGGAGGCTTGTGGAGCAGACACCCGTGGGTGATTCCTTCTGAATTTCCCGCAGACCTGAACCGGACCTTCCCCGACAATGTGAAGTTTCGGAAGACCACGGACCCCTGCTTGCAGAAGACCCTGTACAATGTGCTGCTGGCATACGGGCACCATAACCAGGGAGTGGGCTACTGCCAGGTGAGCCTCGGGACCTTTTGACGCAAGCATGAGGTGGCTGTGACGACCGGTCTGTCCACAGCTGCAGGCTCGGCAGTGACAGCTTCCTGTCTCTGTCAACAATGTCCATGAATTCCACATCCTGAGGCCCCATTGAGGCTCGGACACCATTTGCCAGCAGGGAGGACAGGGAGCAGCAGCTGACGACCTCGTTTTGGCCTCAGGCAGCAGCAGGAGAATCAGTGAGCACGAGACACAGAGGGCAAGTGCTGTGGGGTGCGTGTGTGCTGTGGGGAATGTGTGCTGTGGGGCGTGTGCTATGGGGCATGTGTTGGGCGCATGTGTGCTGTGTTGCGGGGTGTGTGTTGTGGGGCATGTGTGTGCTGTGGGAAATACTGCGGGGTGCGTGTGCTGTGGTGCACGTGTGCTGTGGGATAT
>NC_045455.1:835031-854353 GCF_002776525.5 Piliocolobus tephrosceles
CTGTGGGGTGCGTGTGCTGTGGGGTGTGTATGCTGGAAAGCTTGTGTACTATGGGGCATGTGTCCTATGGGATGTGTGTGCAGTGGGGTGCATGTACTGTGGGGTGCGTGTGCTGTGCTGTGGGGTGCATGTGCTATGGGATGCGTGTGTTGTGAGCTGTGTATTGTCTTCTGAGGCCACACCCAGAGTGTCTGCTGTCTACGCTGTCATCCCCCGGCTGGCTCCGTGGTGTGAACCAGCAGGTGCGGTTGGGAGAGTCCTTGCGCCTCCTGGAGGCCACCTAGCTGGGTGCATATTAAGGGCATTGCTCTTAGTAACTGGTGGAGCGAACAGGCCAGAATTGGGGGCAGCCAGGAGCCGTGCAGTCTCCCAGCCTGTGTGTGCCCTGCCTGGGCCTTTCGCCCATGGTGCTGTTCCAGTCTCTCTGAGCTCGCCGAGGGCAGGGCAGGCATCTGGGCAGGGCTGGCCTCCATGATGGTTTCCAGGTGCACACATGGCCTGTGACTGCCTGTGAGTCCCAGTGGCTGGGAGCCTGGAGCCCACGGCTGCCACCGGGATTGGAGAGTGCTTTCCTGGCATTTGAGGCCATGTGCTTCACAGGCTTCTAGGGGTTGTGGCTGGCTTAAATGTTTCTAGGAGGACGGGGAAGGACGTTGTTGCGATGGGTGGTTCGAACCCAGCAGGCCCAGTGATGCCACCAGAAACTTCCTGTAGGAGCCAGGAGCCAGGCATGCACCAACCAGAAAATGCAGTTTGAGTGAACGTTTGCGGGAGTGCGGAGCCGCTGCCTGGACAGCCCTGGGCCTGGCCCCTGGCAGAGCGAATGCTCCCAAGGAGAAAGGGTGGACGTGTGCGTGAGGAACGCCCTGTGACAGGCCAGCAGCAGAGCCACAGGACCGCGCCGTCCTCACCAGCTGCTCTGCATGCTGCGCGTGTGCAGCTCTGTAGCGGGCAGGCAGTGCCGTGTCAGGTGAAGCTGGGAGAGTCCCTCCTTTGCAGACAGAATTCCTGCCATTCCTTGCTTTTATGACTGTCCAGGAGCAAGACTTTGGCCTTCTGGAGTTGAGGTAGAGTGGGCAAGAAACCCTCTACATCATTCTATTTACTGCTCCTTCGCGTTTTAAAAACAGCTTTAATAAAACGCAAACACCAGCCTGGGCAAGGTGGCAAGACCCCATCTCTACAAAATCTGTTAAAAAAACTAGCCAGATGTGGTGGCACACGCCTGCGGTCCCAGCTACTCAAGGGGCTGAGGTGAGAGGGTCGTTTGGGCCTGGGAGGTCAAACCTGCAGTGAGCCATGATTGCACCACCACACTCCAGCCTGGGCAACAGAGCAACACCTTGTCTCAAAAAAAGCGAGAAACAAACCAAAAAAACACCACCCACCTGGGAGGCCCTTTCCTATCATCATGCACTGTGGGAGGTCAAGGCAGGAGGATTGCTTGCTTGAGGCCAAGAGTTCAAGACCAGCCTGGGCAATATAGCAAGACCCCATCTCTATTCTGGTTTTTTGTTTGTTTGTTTGTTTTTGTTTTTGTTTTTGAGGCAAAGTCTCGCTCTGTTGTCCAGGCTGGAGTGCAGTGGCGCAATCTCGGCTCACTGCAAGCTCCGCCTCCCGGGTTCACGCCATTCTTCTGCCTCAGCCCCCCCGAGTAGCTGGGACTACAGGCGCCCGCCACAGCACCCGGCTAATTTTTTGTATTTTTAGTAGAGATGGAGTTTCACTGTGTTAGCCAGGATGGTCTTGATCTCCTGACCTTGTGATCCGCCTGCCTTGGCCTCCCAAAGTGCTGGGATTACAGGCATGAGCCACTGCGCCTGACCCCAAGACCCCATCTCTATTCTTAAAAAACAAACCACGGACACAATGTTACATACTAACAGAATGCCAGAGCTCAGCTGGCATTTGGAACCTACAGGCACATATGTACATGTGTGTGCGTAGATGTGCACCTGTTAGCTTGCTGTGGGCCCCTAAGGAAACACCGCAGCCTGGTAAACAGTGGAAACGGATTTTCTCTTGGCTCTGGAGGCTGTGCATCTGAGGTCGCGGCGTCTGCGGCGTGTGAGGTCACAATGTCTGCACGGTGGGTTGTTTCTGAGGCTGTGACAAAGGGACTGTCCCAGGCCTCACTCTGACCCTGCTTGTTCCTGGCAGTCCTGGGTGCCCCTCGGTGGGCAGCATCACTACTCCAGTCTCTGCCTCCATCTCTGTGTGTGTTCTCCTGTGTGTGCCTGTGTCTAAAGCTCTGCCTAAGACAAGAACACCAGGCTTGGATTAGGGTCCACCAACTCCTCCATGACCCCATCCGTAATGACATCTGCAACAGTCCTTTTCCCAAACAAGGTCCCAATCTGAGGTACTAGGGGTTAGGACTTCAACAGCTGAATTTTGGGGCGGGGGACACAGTTCAATGCGTAGCAGACGTGTAGAGTTACACAGTGCACACAGGGTCTCGCTCTGTCACCCAGGCTGGAGTGCAGTAGTGTGATCTCAGCTCACTGAGCCTCAACCTCCTGTGCTCGAGCGGTTCTTCACCTTGGCCTCCTGAGTGACTGGGACCACAGGTGCACCACTACGCCCGCGTAATTTTTATATGTTTTGTAGAGATCGGGATCTTGCCATGTTGCCCAGCCTGGTCTTGAACTCCTGAGCTCAGGTGATCCTCCTGCCTCTACCTCTCACAGTGCTGGGATCCCCCAGTGTGCCTGGCCATGTTCTGCTTTTTCTCCACGATGATCGCCCACCTGCATTTCCATGTGTCCACTGTCCACATTGTCGCCCTCTCCCAGGACCAGTAGCACTGTCCGCTCGCAGGGGTCCGTTCTCAGCCACAGAGGTCCCCCTGGGTCCACTCTCGGCCACAAAGGTCCTCCCGGGTCTGCTTTTGGCCACAGAGGTCTTCCCAGTATTTCCGTCATCAGCTCAAAGCAGCTGGTTCTTCCCAGAGCTTCCATTGTCATCTTCTGGAACATGATCTTCTCTGCACCGGTTACTTTTGCTTTTTGAGTCAAACTCTTAGGGTCTGTTTTTAAGGGGAGGTCCAGGTCGAAGGATGTGTAAGGCCGCGTGCCTGTCCACCGGTGCTTTGTATCCAGGTGAACAGCGCCACATCCCTGTGCGACTGAAGCCCCTGTACTGCTGCCAGCATCGCTCTCTGTGGCTCCCCCGCCACACTTCCGATCACGTGAATTGATGTTGTTGGTTGGCAGAAGCTGGATTCTTTTCCCTTATTACTAGAGAAATACTTACTTTAGGAATTACAGATGAGTGACGAAGAAGAGAATTTTAGTCGTGTAAAACGCAGTCACCTGGAAATGGCACTGACTCACGACTGCGAAGCCCCCAGGGTCTGGGGCTGCCCTCGATGGAGAGGGTCACATATGTGATGTTTGAGGCGGCACCCCTTTGGCAGGCGTGCGCATGGATTTCCCGAAAGGGTCTCCACCACGAAATTCTCCCAACACCCGCATGTCAGAACATGTTCCTTACAGTTTTTATAAAATGTCATTGGTATAGTTTTCTCTCTGGTAGACAGTTTCATGCTGTTGATATATAGTAATTTCTTTAGAAACCAATGGTAAGTTACTTTTTTTTATCACAAGGTTACCATTAGTGGATGAGTCTTTTAGTATTCAGGATTTCTTTAAACTTTTTTTTTATATTGCTTTTTCTTTTCTTCACGTAAGCTTGACTAAACACATTACTAGATGGTAGGTATTTAGTGACTCTAGAGTTCTACTAAAGGATCATTCTGGAATTATGCAGGTTTTAGGGAAAAGCAGGAGAAACGGAAAGTGGGTAGTTAGTAGCTGAATGATTGCAGAATCGTGCGGAGGCTTAAAACTCAATGTGAATTTCTGTTTCTCATTTTTCTAATTTCAGGGAATGAATTTTATAGCGGGATATCTGATTCTTATAACGAATAATGAAGAAGAATCTTTTTGGCTGTTAGACGCGCTTGTTGGAAGAATACTACCTGGTATGTTGAAAATTCCTGCGCTATCCCTGAACTGTCCTGTTTCTGGTGCTGCCAAAGTGGTTCCGCTGAGAAATCAAGATTTAATTAAAACATGGTTGAATGGTTTGGGAGTTGAGGTTAAAATCTTTTTTTTTGAGACAGAGTCTCGCTCTGACGCCCAGGTTAGAGTGCAGTGGCGCGATCTTGGCTGACTGGAACCTCTGTCCCTGGGTTCAAGTGATTCTCCTGCCTCAGCCTCCCAAGTAGCTAGGATTACAGGTGTGTGCCACCACGCCTGGCTAATTTTGTGTTTTTAGTAGAGATGGGGTTTCACTGTGTTGGCCAGGCTGGTCTCAAAGTCCTGACCCCAGGTGATCCGCCCGCCTTGGCCTCCCAAAATGCTGGAATTACAGGCATGAGCCACCGTGCCTGGCCAAAAATCTTTTTGCAGTAAAAAAAAGTCTTTGAAATTGAGTTGAAGAGGAGAAACCCGTGTAAGTGGCCAGGTCGCGGCTGCAGCGGCTGCTTGCTCCTGGGCCAGCAGAGGGCCTGTCTTGACCCTTGCAGGCAGCTGGGGCTGCGTGGTTGGCTCACCCCCTCCTCAGTTGGTAACTTCTGTGTCCATTGAGGGCCACAGAGCAGCTTGTACTGATCACAGAATCTCTGAGAGGCTGTCTTGGTTTCATGTGTGTATTTGTTACTGACTTTGTGAATACTAGCAAGAGCACAATAATTGTGATATGTATATCCATAGTTACTTTTTAAGTAAGTACTTACTTTTTAAGGTGAAAACCATTCTTTTCAGACCTTTCCACTTTTCTATGTATTAATGTTTAATTATTTAATAATTAAAATGTATTTATTAGTAAGTTATCCATGGGTTATAGTGAAGGCCAGTGCAGACGATGGGCTGCAGGCTCAGGTCACTTGGGAAGAGAAGTTGAGGAGCAGTCGGGCAGGCAGGACCTGGGGCTGAGACCACTCTGCCCTTCCCCAGCCTGGCTGTGGTGCTGGGTCAGGGGGCTGCTTGTTCATCCTGTAGGGCAGAGGAGACGTGAGGGGCAGCCGGGCCAGTCCCCAGTGTTTGGAGCCTGGGAGGGGTGTGGCTCCAGCTCCTGCCTGGTGAGCGCATGGCGTGTGTCAGATTCCCGCTGAGCTGTGCTCGTCCTCAGGACAGTCACACCACACAGACAGTCACCCACCCCATTTCCTTCGGTGAGGACACCGAAGGCCGGGAGAATTTGCATGCTGGCCTCACCACTGCTGTACGTGGCCGAGCCTGGTTCAGATCCTGGCTGTGTGACTCACAGACCATGGTGTGTGTCCTCACAAACGGGGCAAAGCTCAATGCATCATTAAGGGCAGGGAGGAATCAGTGCCACCCTCAACCCAAGGCCACAGAAATGGAGATGCCAGAGACCAGCCTGACAGAGCCACCCCAGAGGAAGGGAGCCCCACAGAGCTCCCGGGAGCAGGAAGAGCCGTTCGCCCGGCTGGAGGCCACGGACCTGGTGCAGCAGCAGCAGCAGCAGGCAGAGCCTCGCGGGGCGGAAAGGATGCCGACTGTCTCAGCTCAGTTCGGTGAACGCCTGGACCAGGTGGAATGGTGAAACTAGAGGCAGACGGAGTTAGGAGACATCCAAATGTGGGATTGGCAGGACGTGGAAACAGGCTCACAGCCTGCTTCAGTGATGTCCGAGTGCAAATCACGGCGAATCTTCCCATTCGTGGGCCATGCAATTCTTTTACCACATTTTTGTTGAAAACCTATCGTGTTCTGGGCACTGTTCAGGGGTGTGGGAAACATCGGGGAGCACACACGAGTTCCGTCTTTGTGGGGGGCAGACCCCAAGCAGCAGCAGGTGAGAGCTCAGGTCGGAGGGCTCAGTGCCAACCTAGAGGGCAGGGCAGGCCCCGCCGTGCTGGTGTGGTGGACAGATGCATTTTCAGTCCGTAAGATGTCATTTCCGATATTCATTATGAGATTAAGTTGAATGAAACTGCAATGCAAGTAGGTCTAGATTCAAAAAGAAAGTATAAAAACTAAACTTTTAGGATTAAGGGAGGAAAAGGGGTTATTCCGATCCCGGCAGAGTTCTGCCAGCGCCAGAGAAAAAAGGCAAATATACGTCCTTCTCTAAGTTATAGTGACCGAAGTAGGTCGTTTCAGTGCCACGGTCATCCTGCTCTAATATCCGTCCCTCTCTAAGTTACAGTTACCCAAACTAGGTCATTTCGGTGCCACTGTTACCCTGCTCTTAATTGCTGCTTTTTAAGTTATACAAGAAATACACAGACATATTCTCATTTCAGAAGTTCAAAAAATACAGAACTTTTTATAGAATAAAAAGTGACGGGCCGGGCGCGGTGGCTCAAGCCTGTAATCCCAGCACTTTGGGAGGCCGAGACGGGCGGATCACAAGGTCAGGAGATCGAGACCATCCTGGCTAACACGGTGAAACCCCATCTCTACTAAAAACACACACACACAAAAACTAGCCGGGCGAGGTGGCGGCGCCTGTAGTCCCAGCTACTCGGGAGGCTGAGGCAGGAGAATGGCGTGAACCCAGGAGGCGGAGCTTGCAGTGAGCCGAGATCCGGCCACTGCACTCCAGCCTGGGCGACAGAGCGAGACTCCATCTCAAAAAAAAAAAAAAAAAAAGTGTGACAGCCAGGAGCAGTGGCGCGCGCCTGTAATCCTAGCACTTTGGGAGACTGAGGCGGGCAGTTAGGAGTTCAAGACCAGCCTGGCCAACAGGGCAAAACACCATCTCCACTGAAAATATAAAAATTAGCCAGGTGTGGTGGCGGGCGCCTGTAATCCCAGCTACTCAGGAGGCTGAGACACAAGAATCAGCTTGAACCTGGGAGGCTGAGGTTGCAGTGAGCTGAGATCACACCACTGCACTCAGCATGGGAGACAGAGCGAGCCTCTATCTAAAAAAGAAGAAAAAAAAAAAAAAGGCCAGGCAGAGTAACTCACATATAATCCCAGCATCTGGGAGGACACAAGGTGGGAGGATCACTTGAGCCCAGAAGTTTGAGACCAGCCTAGGCAACAAAGCGAGACCCCTCCCATCTCTACTAAAAATAAAAATTTAAATGAAAGTGATGACCTGCCTTCACTAGCACATCCCCATTTATCTCCCACTCAGAGGTAACTGTTATCATCAGTCCGATGTATGTATTTCAGAGTTTTTATAGACCTATATAAACATACATGAAAGACTGAAAATTAATGACACAGAAACAGAGAAGCAAAAGAAAAGATAAACTGAGACAAAAATCTGGTTCTCTGGGAAAACTGATAAATAGACAAACCTCTGGCAAGACGGATAAGAAAAAAATGTAGCCGGGCATGGTGGCTCATGCCTGTAATCCCAACACTTTGGGAGGCTGAGGCAGGAGGATCACCTGACATCAGGAGTTCGAGACCAGCCTGACCAACATGGTGAAACCCCATCTCTACTAAAAACACAAAAATTAGCTGGGCATGGTGGTGGACACCTGTAGTCCCAGCTACTCGGGAGGCTGAGGCAGGAGAATGGCATGAACCCGGGAGATGGAGGTTGCAGAAAGCTGAGATCACACCACTGCGCTTAAGCCTGGGCAACAGGACAACACCCTGTCTCAAGTAAATAAATAATAAATAAATAAATACATACATAAAAGCACAGGCACTGAAGAGAAACTTTGTTGAGGTGTAATCCACCTGTCCCACAGTCCCCACTTTCAAGTGTACGGTGCGGTGGTGATTGGTGCGTTCGTGACTTCAGAACAGGTGAGCCAAGATCACGCCACTGCACTCCAGCCTGGGTGACAGAGTGAGACTCTTATCTCAGGGGAAAAAAAAAAAAGTATAAGATATAGTAGAAATGAAAAGGTGCTGTAATTTGAAGATTTGTAGAGATTTTTAAGAATCAAAAGAAGAAAATTAAGAGACAGAAGTGGATAATTCTGAGAAAAAGCCTAATGAAGTTGACTTGAGAGAGAAAATAGAACATCTGATGGGCGTGTGCATGGACACACTGGGTTTTTACTGCTATCAGACTGTGAAGGAACAGGTAACTCCTGCTTTCTAATGTTTTTGTTTTATTTTTTATTTATTTACTTTTTCAAGACCGAGTCTCACTGTGTCGCCCAGCCTAGCGTGCAGTGGTGCAATCTTGGCTGGCTCCAAGTTCTGCCTCCTGGGTTCATGCCATTCTCCTGCCTCGGCCTCCTGAGTAGCTGGAATTATAGGCACCCACCACCACGCCTGGCTAATTTTTGTATTTTTAGTAAGAGGTGGGGTTTCACCACATTGCCCAGGCTGGTCTCAAACTCCTGACCTCAGGTGATCCACCCACCTCAGCCACCCAAAGTGCTGGGATTACAGGTGTGAGCCACAGCACCTGACCATTTTATTGTATTTTTTAGAGACAGGGCCTCAGTCTGTTACTCAGGCTGGAGTGCAGTGGTGTGATCATGGCTCAATCCAGCCTCAACCTTCTTAGCTCAAGTGATTCTCCTGCCTCAGTCTTGAGTAGCTGGGACCACAGGTGGACACCACCATGCCCAGTAGATTTTTTTTTTTTTTATTTGTAGAGATGGGGCCTTGCTATGTTGCCCAGGCTGGCCTTGAACACCTGGCCTCAAGTAGTCTTCCTGCCTTTGCCTCCCAAAGGGCTGTGGTTAATTCTTTTTTTTTCTAATAAATCTTGGGGCTCATACCTATAATGCTAGCCCTTTGAGTGGTGCATGCCTGTGGTCCCAGCTAACCAGGAGGCTGAGGTGGGAGGGTTACTTGAGCTAAGGAGGTCGAGGCTGCAGTGAGCTGTGGTAGTGCTACTGCACTCCAGCCTGGGTGGCAGAGCAAGGCCCTGTCTAAATAACTGATTGATTAATCAATCTTGCAGAAAATATAAAAAAGGAACTGCTCATCGCTTCATGTTATGAAGCTAGTATATAACCTTCACACCATACAGGCTAATCTCACTGATGAACAGAAGGATGTAAATGTTGATTATTAATATTAGCAACTTGAATCTACAGATGATTATGAAGTATTTTTTTAGTTTGAAGATCGTTTATTCCAGAAATGCAAGGATAGCTTAATCATATGGAATAATCAAGGGCAAAGCCGAGCCAAGAAGGCTTGAAAGAACAACACTGGAGATATATTGTAATGCTCTAATAATTAAAATGGTGTGGTATTAGGTTATGAATGGATAAATAGACCAATGGAACAGAATTGTGAAGCCAGATAGAAATCAACCAGTCTGGCCGGGCGCGGTGGCTAACGCCTGTAATCCCAGCACTTTGGGAGGCCGAGACGGGCAGATCACGAGGTCAGGAGATCGAGACCATCCTGGCTAACACGGGGAAACCCCGTCTCTACTAAAAAATACAAAAAACTAGCCGGGCGAGATGGCGGGCGCCTGTAGTCCCAGCTGCTCGGGAGGCTGAGGCAGGAGAATGGCGTAAACCCGGGAGGCGGAGCTTGCAGTGAGCTGAGATCCGGCCACTGCACTCCAGCCTGGGCAACAGAGCGAGACTCCGTCTCAAAAAAAAAAAAAAAGAAATCAACCAGTCTGTGGCTCTATTAATCTATGGGAATGTCTTTTGTGAGATATGTCAATTAATGGGAAAAAGACCGTTTAAAACTTGATTCAGCGACACTTGACCGTATGGAAGAAATCAAGATTAAACCCTTATTTCAATTCTAGATGGATTTAAGACTCATGTAAAAAAGTAAAACTTTGAAACTCAGAGAACAAAATACAGAACAGTTGTGTCACGTGGGAGTAGGGGAGAAGTTCTTGAACATAATTCAAAAAGCATAAAAGGCATCGATAATTTTAATTACATGAAATTTTTTTTTTTTTTTTTTTTTTGAGACGGAGTCTTGCTGTGTCTCCTGGGCTGGAGTGCAGTGGCCGGATCTCAGCTCACTGCAAGCTCCACCTCCCGGGTTTTACGCCATTCTCCTGCCTCAGCCTCCGGAGTAGCTGGGACTACAGGCGCCCGTCACCTCGCCCGGCTAGTTTTTTGTATTTTTAGTAGAGACGGGGTTTCACCGTGTTAGCCAGGATGGTCTCGATCTCCTGACCTCATGATCCGCCCGTCTCGGCCTCCCAAAGTGCTGGGATTACAGGCTTGAGCCACCGCGCCCGGCCACATGAAAATTTAAAAACTAATTTTGGTAAGAGACATCATAAGCAAAGTAAAAAGATAAGCTGCTGGTTTGAGGAAGTATCTTGGATCCATGTAATTAACAAAGGGTTAGTGTCTGGACTGCGTGTGAATTTCTAAAAATCTAAGCAGAAAGGCAGGGAGCGGTGGCTCACGGCTGTAGTCCCAGCACTTTGGGAGGCTGAGGCAGGTGGATCACCTAAGGTCAGGAGTTCGAGACCAGCCTGGTCAACATGGTCTAACCCTGTCCCTACTAAAAATACAAAAATTAGCTGGGTGTGGTGCCACACACCTGTAATCCCAGCTACTTGGGAGTCTGAGGCAAGAGAATCGCTTGAACCTGGGAGGTGGAGGTTGCAGTGAGCCGAGACTGCACCACTGCACTCTAGCCTGGGCAACAAGAGTGAAGCTCCGTCTCGGAAAAAAAAAAAAAAATTTAAGCAGAGAAAGAAACAGCTCAGCAGAACATCAGGTGAAGAATGTGCCTAACAGGCAATTTACAAAATAGAGACTGTTAGACCGGAATGGCCAGCAGACCTGTGAACCCATGGCTGAGTTCCCTGGTGAGCATGAAGGTGCAAATGGAAAGACTGGGGTTGGAGTGGAGCCTTCTGCAGCCACCGAGGCCTCCAGGCCCGTGACACAAAACGAAACCTCCCTGCCGTGGGGCAGTGACCACGGGGTGCGAGTCCGTCTGGGCATTGAGAATGTCGTGCGCATTGTCCTCTTTTTCCTCGGAGGAGGCCGAGACTGGCAGGGATTAAGTAGCTCGCACACAGTCCGCCAGCAAGTCGAGGAGCTGAGATCCCATCCCAGGCCTCCACGCCCGCGGCCTGCACCCCACATCTGCCTCTCCGGTTTCCCCCACTGCTGCTGTTGCGGAAGGCAGGACTGTGTGGTCCATCGCTCGTGAGTCACTTAGAGGGGGTCGGGTTAAGGGAGTTACTTTTACCAGCAAAGGCCTCTAATCCCCATTCAGTTTGGAAGTGACCTGAGGACACGCTCCCCGTGGCCTGTGACCATCCACACTCAGACGCGCCACACCGCGAGTTCTCAGCCCAGAACACCTGCCCCACCCGCAGCCTCTTGTAGAGCCCATGAAGGTGACGGCCATCAATCACCATTTCAGCAAGGCATGGGAAGGACGCAGGAGAAAGGTGCAGATGCTGCTCCCCGGGCGGGCGATGGGTCCTCAGAGGAGGAGGTTGGCCCGGGCCCTGCCACTGACTGAGGGTGGAGGGGGCCCCGTCCCGGGAGACTGCGTCAGTATGAGCCAGTGCCGTCCTGAATTAGCCCTCTGCATCCTGAAAGACGGGCTTGACCTGGTTCCCTTTGAAAAATAGGGAAACAGGTCAGGTTTTAATAACTCGCCATAGAAATACCTCAGCTCTGGCTGGAAGAACTGGCTGAGATGTGGACCCACAAAGCACATTCTCTCAGGACCACAGCTCAGCCCCATGAGCAGAGGTGGCTGGAGGGAGGCTTTTGGCACGGCACTTGCCACATCGGAGGCGTGTTTCCTGCGTCCCCCCAAGTGGGGTTCCCTGAGGTCGCCCGTCTTGAGGGTGGGGCTCACGTGGCCTGGGCCACCCCCCCGTTGGGCTGTGTCCCAGGAGGCTCATCTCTGGGGTCAGGAGCGGCTGTTTGGGGATCAGACCCCACTGAGTCACCAGGCGGCCAGGCTCACCACACCCAGGTTTCCAGACCTGTGAGCCTCAGGACTTGCACCTTAAGTGTGAGCTTACCCCATGAGAGGGTTGCACAGAAAGCACTTTGTACAATCTGAGGCCTCTTGATACCAGCTTTCGCCGTAAGCTACTTTTTTAAAAAAAGAACTCTACATATTAGGGAAAAAAGTGATTGCTGCTTTTCCGTTCAGGGTCTCCTAGTTACAGCAGATAAAGTTTAATTGAGCTGTGCGCTAACAAATTGCTGAATTTAAGACAGTTCTAATTTAATGGGATCTTGGAATTTAAGTAATTGCTCAGTTTTCTACCAAGTATTTAACCAGAGGTCTTAGCTACTTCTCAAGCTTATTTATCTATTTTTTATTGGAGACAGGGTCTCACTCTGTTGCCAGGCTGGAGTACAGTGGCACGATCACAGCTCACTGCAGCCTTTGACCTCCTGGGTTCACGTGACCCTCCCACCTCAGCCTCCCAACTAGCTGAGACTACAGGTCTGCACCACCATGCCCAGCTAATTGTTTTATTTTGAGTACAGACAGGGTCTTCTTGTATTGCCCAGGCTGGTCTCGAACTCTTGGGCTCAAGTGATCCTCCCACCTCAGCCTCCCAAAGTGCTGGGATTACAGGCGTGAGCCACCAGGCCTGGCCTCAGTTTTTTTAGTTGACATGTAATGGGTCTGTTAGCTTTTTACCTGTGAAATGTAACAGTGTAAGCAAATCACAAACATGATTTCCTGGTAGCTTCTCTGCACCTTTTCTGGAATGTGAGAAGTTGTGCAGGGCACTTGGGAAGTGCAGTGGGTTTCTCCAGGGCCCTGTCACCTGCACGCATCCGCTGTCTGGAGGGATGGTTGGTACAGTTCTAGGGCTGAGCTCCAGGCGGGCACTTGGCCTGCGCGTCCGCTGTCTGGAGGGATGGTTGGTACAGTTCTAGGGCTGAGCGCCAGGCGGGCACTTGGCCTGCGCGTCCGCTGTCTGGAGAGTTGGTTGGTACAATTCTAGAGCTGATTGTGTGTCCGCTGTCCTCAGGGCTTCGGGACATCAGGTGGGGTCTCGTGTTCCCAGTGCAGAGGTGGGGCCCAGGGCAAGGGGCTGGTGTCCTGCACAGCTAGTGTGGGGTATAGGCAGGGGCACCCCAGAGGGTAGCTCCGAAGCCAGCCCCCTTCACCTTGCCCCCAGCCACGGCCAGAGCCCCCCTTTTCTTCAGTCCCCCAGCAATGGTGTCTGCAGGCAGCAGTGGAGAATCCTGGCCTGGTGCTGAGTCCGAGTTGGCCCTTCCTAGTGCTCGGCACATGGAGGGTGCTTGCCTTTCACAGGAGGACTTGGGACTGAATCTTACACCTAGAGGGTGAGGAACCCTTTGCATGTTTTTTTTTTAATTAAATTTTACAGTAGATATTTTGCCTTTAAAAAAAAGAGAAAGAAAAAGAAAAAAAACTACCTTATTCCCATTGCTGGGTGTGTTTCCAAAAGAAAGGAAGTTACTTTGTTGAAGGGCATGGACCCCATTAATATGTACACCTATTAGGTATCCATAAATACTAAAAATTAAACAACTTTTTAGCATTATAAAACAGATAGGTTTAAGAATTAGCCAAACTTGGCTGAGCATGGTGGCTCACGCCTGTAATGCCAGCACTTTAGGAGGCCAAGGCAGGCAGATCAC
The DNA here is from genome assembly GCF_002776525.5 of Piliocolobus tephrosceles. Taxonomy (NCBI): domain Eukaryota; kingdom Metazoa; phylum Chordata; class Mammalia; order Primates; family Cercopithecidae; genus Piliocolobus; species Piliocolobus tephrosceles. The sequence continues at coordinate 848,524 of NC_045455.1, forward strand.
GAGGTCAGGAGATCGAGACCATCCTGGCTAACACGGTGAAATCCCGTCTCTACTAAAAATACAAAAAATTAGCCAGGCCTGGTGGCGGCGCCTGTAGTCCCAGCTATTTGGGAGGCTGAGGCAGGAGAATGGTGTGAACCCGGGAGGCGGAGCTTGCGGTGAGCCAAGATCGCGCCACTGCACTCCAGCCTGGGCCACAGAGCGAGACTCCGTCTCAAGAGAAAAAAAAGTGAAACTTACAGAAGTTAGAGGAAAAGGCCATCAGTCCTCCACTGCCGGGCTGTGGTGCTCACGTCTGCGGCTGTCCCTGTCTCAGGAGCCCACTGTTGTTGCTCACGGTTCTCCCTGGGGAAGCTACAGGCCGGAGGGGCCCTCCCTGCTCTGCCCACCCCAGTTAGAAAGTCTGTCCTTGGCCTGAAGGATTACGTGCTTTTTTTTTTTTTCTGTTTAAAGATTTGTTCTGTCTGGCAAATTGAGGATTTCCACCAGTTTCTCATTGTAACCCTAGGACAACTTTATTGCTTGTTTATAATCTCAAATTGAGAATCTGAAAGAGTGGTTCAGTTCAGAATGAAACTGTTTCCGTGCAGGACTGATTTATCACTCTGAACTGAGTTAATACCTAGGTAAGCGTTTGCTGTTCTTATTTTCTATTTTTCGCGATTGTTTCATCTTTGCAGCTGACTTTAATTTTATTAATTAGTCAGCTTCTAGGTGCAAAAGTCACAGGCCAGCGGGAGGCGGACGTAGCAGTGCAGGGTGGGGCGGAAGGGAAGCAGGTCCCTCCCTCTCGGTCCTCCAGACCCTACGGAGAGTTTCTCGTGTTATCCGTCCCAAGATGTCCCGTGTGTGAGAAGCACTTTACGTGTTCCTAAAAGCACAGGCACGGGTCAGGCGCGGCAGCTCACCCCTGTAATCCCAGCACTTGGGGAGGCTGAGGTGGGCAGATCACCTGGGGTCAGGAGTTTCGGACCAGCCTGGCCAATATGGCGAAACCTCATCCCTAGTAAAACTACAAAAATTAGCCAGGCATGGTGGCGCACACCTATAATCCCAGCTACTCAGGAGGCTGAGGCAGGAGAGTCACTTGAACCTGGAAGGTGGAGGCAGCAGTAAACCAAGATGGCGCCACTGCACTCCAGCCTGGGGGACAGACACACACACACACACACACACACACAAAATAAAATAAAGAAATAAATATAAAAGTACAGGCACTGAGACGGGCCTGGTGGCTCTCGCCTGTAATCCCAGCATTTTGGGAGTTCTAGGTGGGTGGATCACTAAGGCCAGGAGTTCGAGACCAGCCTGGCCAACATGGCAAAACCCCATCTCTACTAAAAGTACAAAAATTAGCTGGGCACACTTGTAATCTCAGCTGCTTGGGAGGCTGAGGCACGAGAATTGTCTGAGCTTAGGAGGTGGAGGTTGCAGTGAGCCGAGATCACGCCACTGCACTCCAGCCTAGATGACAGACCAAGACCCTATCTCAAAAAAATAAATAAATAAAAGAAAAAAAAAAAAGCACAGGCACTAAAGAGAAATCTTTGTTGAGGTGAGTTCTGCTTATCCCACAGTCCCCCCATTTCAAGCGTACGGTGCAGTGGTGATGGATGCATTCGTGAGTCTGGCAGAGGTTGTAACTGGATCCCATCTTCCTATGTCCACACTGCTCCGTGTGGTTCTCTGCGGTTCGCCACGCACATGGGCACCTGGGCTGTGTATCTTAGCATTGCCCTGGGTTGCACGTGAGGAACCCTTGGGTCCCTTTCGTCTGTGCGTGGGAACCTGCACCTCTTTCTCTTCCTGTCCAAGCACTTGGGGCAGCCAACCCGTCGAGCTCGGCGCCGCAGGCTTTCCTGATGGGAATACACCGGTGCCCTCTCCTTGAAATTTCCTGCAGACTGGCGGCTGAATCAAGACCCCATGTCAGGAGTCCGTTAGAAGAGGTGGGATAAATGCTGGATCCCTCGGCACTATGTCCCCGCCCTCCAGATGATAAATTGGCATCTGGTCACTGGAAGGTGTTGGTCAGTGCTGTGTGTCCACGTAGTTGTGGACTCCTGGGCTGCACACACTGGAGGGTTTTTGTCCTTCTTGAAGCTCAGGCTGGCCCATTTGTGGCCAGTGGGAGCCTTTTCTGGTTGTTCTCTGAGCCCTGTGGATGTGACTGTGGTGCCGACGACTTCCTCAAGTCTGCAGGACGGGCTGCTCTGGGCTCATCCCATGGGCCTTCTGCCACAGACCTGGACCCGCCTGTTTCTCCAGGAAACTCTGGTGTAATGTGCGTCACTGGGCCTTTGTCAGTGTGGCTCCCGAAGCTTGTTCTTGGGTGGATTCCTCGGGATGTGTTTGTGGGAACTGTACTCATGGAGTCCTTGAAGACTGTCGGGTGGAGTCTGGGAACTGGGAGGTGATGTTGGTGTTGACTAGGGTCGAGGTGGCCATGCTGTTGTTTGGGGAAGCACACGCTGGAGCATTTGGTGTGATGGGGCAGTGGGTGTGCAGCTCTGCCTCACACAGTTCAGGGGATGGAGGCAGGTGTGCGTGCGCACGTGTGTACCCATGTGTGGTGTGCGTGTGCACATGTGCGCCTGTGTGGTGTGTGTGTGCTTGTATGTACCTGTGTGTGGTGTACGTGTGCACCTGTGTGTGTGTGCACGTGTGCGCCTGTGTGGTGTGTGTACGTGTGTACCTGTGCGTTGTGTGCATGTGCACGTGTCTGTGGTATGCGTGTGCACGTGTGTGCCTGTGGTGTGCATGCGCACATGTGGACCCGTGTGTGGTGTGCGTGTGCATGTGTGCGCCTGTGTGGTGTGTGTACGTGTGTACCTGTGCGTTGTGTGCAGGTGCACGTGTCTGTAGTATGCGTGTGCACGTGTGTGCCTGTGGTGTGCGTGTGCACATGTGTACCTGTGTGTGGTGTGCATGTGCATGTGTGCGCCTGTGTGGTGTGTGTACGTGTGTACCTCTGCGTTGTGTGCAGGTGCACGTGTCTGTGGTATGCGTGTGCACGTGTGTGCCCGTGTGTGGTGTGCGTGTGCACGTGTGTACCTGTGTGTGGTGTGCATGTGCACGTGTGCGCCTGTGTGGTGTGTGTACGTGTGTACCTGTGCATTGTGTGCAGATGCACGTGTCTGTGGTATGCGTGTGCACGTGTGAGCCTGTGTGTGGTGTGCGTGTGCACGTGTGTACCTGTGTGGTGTGTGTACCTGTGCATTGTGTGCATATGCACGTGTCTGTGGTGTGCATGTGCACGTGTGTACCTGTGTGTGGTGTGCATGTGCACGTGTACGCCTGTGTGGTGTGTGTACGTGTGTACCTGTGCATTGTGTGCAGGTGCACGTGTCTGTGGTATGCGTGTGCACGTGTGTGCCTGTGTGTGGTGTGCGTGTGCACGTGTGTACCTGTGTGTGGTGTGCATGTGCACGTGTGCGCCTGTGTGGTGTGTGTACCTGTGCGTTGTGTGCATATGCACGTGTCTGGTGTGCGTGTGCCTGTGTGTACCTGTGTGTGGTGTGCGTGTGCACGTGTGTACCTGTGTGTGGTGTGCGTGTGCACGTGTGCGCCTGTGTGGTGTGCGTGCAGATAGGGAGGTGAGGAGGGGAGCAAATGTGCAGAAATGTTCACAGTTGGGGAATCTGGTGGGAACGTGGGAGTTCTTTGTGCAGTTCTTACTGTTGATGTTTCATGGCTACAGGTTTTTTAAAGTTTATTTTTTATTTTGTTGCCCAGGCTGGTCTGGAACTCCTGGGCTCAAGCAATCCTCCCACCTCGGCCTCTCAAAGTGCTGGGATTACAGGCATGAGACACAGCACCTGGCCCAAAATACCTTTTTTTTTTTTTGAGATGGGTTCTCACTCCGTCCCCCAGGCTGGAGTGCAATGGCATGATCTCGGCTCACTGCGAGCTCGGCCTCCCGGATTCACGCCATTCTCCTGCCTCAGCCTCCCAAGTAGCTGGGACTACAGGCACCCGCCACTGTGCCTGGCTAATTTTTTGTATTTTTTTGTTGTTGTTTGAGACGGAGTCTGGCTCTGTCTCCTGGGCTGGAGTGCAGTGGCACGATCTCGGCTCACTGCAAGCTCCGCCTCCCGGGTTTATGCCATTCTCCTGCCTCAGCCTCCCGAGTAGCTGGGACTACAGGCGCCTGTCACCTCGCCCGGCTAGTTTTTTGTATTTTTTAGTAGAGACAGGGTTTCACCGTGTTGACCAGGATGGTCTCGATCTCCTGACCTCGTGATCCGCCCGTCTCGGCCTCCCAAAGTGCTGGGACTACAGGCTAATTTTTTGTATTTTTAGTAGAGATGGGGTTTCACCGTGTTAGCCAGAATGGTCTCGATCTCCTGACCTCGTTATCTGCCCATCTGGCCTCCCAAAATGCTGGGATTAGAGGTGTGAGCCACCACGCCCGGCCCCAAAATACATTTTTTAAAATGTAAACAGAAGGCTGGGCGCGGTGGCTCATGCCTATAATCTCAGCACTTTGGGAGGCCGAGGTGGGTGGATCGCTCGAGGTCAGGAGTTCGAGACCAGCCTGGCCAACATGATGAAACCCCGTCTCTACTAAAAATACAAAAAATTAGCCAGGTCTGGTGGCAGATGCCTGTGATCCCAGCTACTTGGGAGGCTGAGGCAGGAGAATCACTTGAACCTGGGAGGCGGAGGTTGCAGTGAGCTGAGATCACACCACTGCACTCCAGCCTGGGCAACATAGTGAGACTCCGTCTAAAAAAACAACAACAAAAAGTAAACCAAATAGCAAAACCAGCCCTGCAGCTTCCCTGCTGTGACCTGGCTGTGTCTGAGAAGGCTCATGTCCCGTAAGGGCGACGCCACGCCGAAGTCTCCTCGAGCAAAGAGATGCAGAGAGGCTGGCTCAGGCGGTGGTGGTGCGCAGCTGCTGGGTGGGCGCCCGGGTGGCTCCCACGCTGGCTGTCCTGGCTGTGCCTTCTTGGCATCTTCTCCTGGGCCGCCTCCCATGCTGCAGCCTGCGCTTCCTGGTACCCCGGCCCCACAGCTGTGGTCACTCACAGAGCCAGGGCTATCCTGGTAGCAGCCACACCTGCGCCCCCAACCGCACCTGGTCTCTGCCATGGTCAGTCTTGTGGCTCAGGTGAGGAGCAGAGACCTTGTCTGTTGAGAAGAGGTGGGTTCCTGCTGTCTGGATGGAAGCTGGGGCTGGGCAGGTGCTTCTTCACAGGACAGCTGCGACTGGTTTCTATGCACACACCCGGGTTTCCATGCACACACCTGGTTTCCATCCACACACCTGGGTTTCCATCCACGCATCCGGGCTTCCGTGCACACACCCACGTTTCTATGCACACACCTGGGTTTCCATCCACGCACCTGGACCTCCATGCGCACACCCGGGTTTCCATGCACACACCTGGGTTTCCATCCACGCATCTGGGCTTCCATGCACACACCTGGGCCTCCATGCACACATTTGCATCAGCTGCATCCCCTGCCCACCTGGGCGCCCAGCTCCCTCCTTGGCATTGATGCCATTATCTCATTCACATAGTAAGCATTTTTTGATTATCTTTTATAAGTCACTCCCATTGTGTTAATACTGAAGAAGAGGGAGAAGTCTAGATAAAGGTCGGAACCGCTCACTACCCCCATCAGTGCGGGTGAGCACCACAAATGATATTTTCAGTGCAAGCCTGCGTTGTCTTGCTGTGCACACGGGATGGCTATTTTAGAAACACGTAGAGTGCTTTGTATGTAGTCACACATCCCATCTTTTTCTTTCTTTCTTTTTTTTTTTTGAGACGGAGTCTCGCTCTGCTGCCCAGGCTGGAGTGCAGTGGCCGGATCTCCG
>NC_045455.1:869353-907687 GCF_002776525.5 Piliocolobus tephrosceles
ACACAACGCGGGAGCCCCGCAGCCCAGTGTAAACACAACGCGGGAGCCCCCGCAGCCCGGTGTAAACACACAGCGCGGGGGCCCCACACCCCGATGTAAAAGCCCCTTCCGGACAGAGCGGAAGATGGCAGAGAAGAGCTGCAGTAACCACACAATGCTCTGAAGTGAGAGGCACCGACAGCCCCTGGGAGCCGTCCCAGCCGGGGATGTGCTCAGGGAACCTCGCTCATTGCCCTCGGCTAAGCTGCAGGTTGACCAGTCCTTTCCAAAACAGCTTCACCTGCTGGGCACGGTGGCCCATGCCTGTAATTCCAGGGCTTTGAGAGGCCAAGGAAGGAGGACTGCTTGAGCCCAGGAGTTCAAGGCCAGCCTGGAAACACAGGGAGACCCCATCTCCACAAAGTATTTCTGAAAAATTAGCCAGGCACGGTGGCATGCGCCTTAGTCCCAGCTGCTCAGAAGGCTGACTCGGGAGGGTCACTGGAGCCTGGAGGCCGAGGCTGCAGCGAGCAGTTATAGTGCTACTGCACTCCAGCCTGGGAGACCCTGTCTCCAAAAACAAAAAGCAGCTTCACGGGTCCTTTATAAAATATTACAGAACACAGTTGAACAGGCAAAAGTTACATGTGCAAAACCCAATCAAAACCGGCCAGTCTCCAAATTCTAGTCTAGATGGCCACACGACACACAGAAAAAGTGTAACCTGGGCTGCTCTGACACTTGTTTTAACCTGTGGTCCACGTAACACGTTCATTTCCCCCCTTGTTTCTGTAGAGTGGTCACGAGAAGTTGGAAACACAACATCATCAGGTCTGACCACCAGTTTAAAGAACTGGAACTTGAGAAATGAGTGTGGATAAAATGCCCGCTTCCTTCTACCCGAATTACCAATGCAAAACCCACACTCTCCTCCCTGAACTCGTACTATTAATACCAAAGTCCTTCCTGCTGAGGACGAGGACGCTGACGGAGAGCTCATCACAGAACACACTGGAGAGTGCCCTGCGCTGCCCGGGGGGAGATGGTGGCACAGGAGCCCCTCGGGAGACCTGAGAACCTGGGGGTCCGCCGCACACCTCTCCCAACCCCCTCCAGAGAGCAGCACGTAGCCGGGCCTTTCCAAAGCTCATATGCTCTGAAGGCCCCTCCTCTTCTCCTGGCAACAGCAGATCCTCACATCAACCTGCAGGCTGCAATTCAGAGCCTCAAGGGTTCGCACCCAGGCTCCTGGCTCATAGCTCCCACAGCCCCTCTTACAGTCTTTTGTGAAAATGTTGGCTGTGTCAGGCCTCTGACCTTCTCCTGCCCCTTTCACCTGTCCTAAGGCAGGACTCATCCTCCCCACCTTTCTGATGGTAGGTCTTTTTTTTTTCTTTTTTTTTGAGACGAGTCTCACTTGCTCTGCCACCCAGGCTGGAGTGCACTGGCGCCATCTCAGCTCACTGCAACCTCCACCTCCAATGTTTTACCATTGATTCCTTCTATTTAAGCTAGGAGTCAGACTCTGTTCCTAGGAATAAAAAAAAAAAATGCTGCCAAATTGGGTGGGAGGTGAGACATGGTGACCTGTGTATGAAGGTGACCTCTATTTCCGACTCCTAACAGAAGTCAGGCAGTCCTCTGATTCTTCAACAAGCATGCACCTATCAGACCCTGAGGATAAAAGACGAAAACACCCCACTCCTCCAGGTGAACTCATAAACCCAGAAGCCTGGCTGAGCCTCACCACAGATCTGCTAACCCCATGTGGGCCTGCGCTGGAAATCCGGTTTGGATAGACCCCTGGCTGACTCCAGCCTCAGGCGCAGCTGCACTCAGACCCTCCAGAGTGATAGTCATCTGCCCTGTTTTTTTGTTTGTTTGTTTGTTTGAGATGGAGTCTCACTCTGTCACCCAGGCTGGAGTGCAATGGCATGATCTAGGCTCACTGCAACCTCCACCTCTTGGGTTCAAGCAATTCTCCTGCCTCAGCCACCTGAGTAGTTGAGACTACAGGCACCTGCCACCACGCCAGGCTAATTTTTGTATTTTTAGTAGAGATGGGTTTTCGCCATGTTGGCCAGGTTGGTCTAGAACTCCTGACCTGAGGTGATCCACCCACATCGACTTCCAAAGTGCTGGGATTACAGGTGTGACCCACTGCATCCAGCCACATCTGCCCTACTTTGCTCAGGAAGGAAGGTACAAAACCAACAGGAAAGTCCATTCAAAGTTGGCTTGTGCTTCATTTCCTTTAAAAATAAAATCTATGAGGTCCCCGAGCTTTATTAGATAAGATGATGTATTGAAAGGCGATACGGGCCGGACATGGTGGCTCACACCTGTGATCCCAGCAGTTTGGGAGGTCTGGAGTCCGAGACCATCCTGGCCAACATGGTGAAACCCTGTCTCTACTAAAAATACAAAAATTAGCCAGACGTGGTGATGCACACCTGTAATCCCAGCTACTCAGGAGGCTGAGGCAGGAGAATCGCTTGAACCCAGGAGGCTGAGGTTGCAGTGAGCCGAGATTGCGCCACCGCACTCCAGCCTGGGCGACAGAGCAAGACTCTGTCTCAAAAAAAAAAAAAGCAAGATGAATGAGGCTTTCTGGTCAAGTGCCACCCAGGTTGGAAGCAGCCTCCAGGTGGCCCCGCCCCAAGCACATGTGCATCTCCACAATGGCTGCCTCCAGGAGGGGCAAGTGGCCAGGGCTGGGCTGTTGGGCCTTTTCTACTTGGAATCACATGCGTGTTCTCCATTAAAAAAGGAACCAATGTCCGGGATGTGGACACGGAGGGAGGCTGTACATGCACAGCAGCAGAGAATACATGGAAACCTAAGACTGCTCTCAAAACTAGTCTATCTTAAAACTAATTATTAGCCTGAAGAAACAGTTTCTCAAAAGAACCTAACAAGCTTCTCTGGACCTGTGAAGCCTTGTCTTTCGTCTAGAGAATCCTGCCACCTGCCTCAGGTGCTCAACATCCTTGCTGACCTCCACCTAGCAGCCCCTCACTTCCAGGCAGAAGTAAGGGAGCCATCACGCGACACGCACCCTTCGGTCACACAGCCACATGCGGACGTGACACGTTCTGCAACCGTGTCCGGGCCTGGACAATAGGGAGTCCCCAACCAAGGTCAGCACCCAATTCTCTCTCATTTCCCAAAAGCTCTGACAGACACTGCATGCCTTTCCTTCTCCTCTTCAAGCCACACTGATGCAGCCCAGAGGCAGCCAGCTAGGTGTGGAGCCCAGGTAATTTGGAAATCGATAACCGGGAACACTAGCCCCACGTGTTACTCTTAACTCCCACTCGGGAGGGAGTGCTGCCCTAGCTGAAGTCACCTTTAGCTCTGGCTGAGGTGTGTCTGAGAGCATGAACACACCTAGACAGGCTGCCAGACGGCCGTCCTCAGACACACACAGCCCATGTGAGAGGACTCTAGCCCACTCTTCCCGATGAAGCAGACACGACTCCAGGCTCCGTGTGAACAGAGGCTGCACCAGGAAAGGGGCTGTCACCATGGCCCCCGGGGCCTTGTGTTGAGGATTAAAGGCAGCAGCACCTATAGAGGACCCAGCTCCCAAGTGTGTTTCCTTCTGAGCCTCCCCTATGGGAGCCCACATGGCCCCATCAAGTCCCAGTCACACCCAGGGTTTCCAAGTCGGGTTCCTTTTCACCCACTCATCAGGGAAGGCAAAGTTTGCTGTAAAGCAAGAGACAGTAAATATTTTAGACTTTGTGGGCTATGGCTGTCAAGACAACACAGCCCTGCCACTGTTCATACAAAAGCAACCACAGATAATGTGTAAATAAATGAGTGTGGCTGTGTTCCAAGAAAATTTAATTAATTTATGGACACTGAATTTTAAATAATCTTTGTGTGTCAATAAATACTCGTTTTCTGATTTGTGGTATGTTACATTTACAAATCAAAAAGCCATTCTTAGCTCATGGGCTGTATGGAAATTGGAGTTGGGCAAGACCGGCCCAGCACCAGGGGCTGCCAGCCTGCAAGAGGACCTGCCCCTCGGGAGCCGGAGGCGGACGAGCCTCCTGGAGCCCAGCAGTCACTCCTCAGCCTTTAAGCAAGACTGCTGAGGAATGTTGCAAACCAAAGGTCTCCACAGTAGTTCTCAAGATTAGAGAAGGCTGTGATGTCTCCTTATATTTCTAGCAGCCAGGAAAGCCCATCCTAAGAGATGTCTCCATACATATTTCTATCAGCTGGGAAAGCCCACCTTAAAGCAAATCATAGGCCCTCACACTTCAGCAAAATGACAACCACCTATGAGCTGCACTGTGAGGCTCGGGAGAGAAGCTCCTCAACAGTAACAGGATTTATCGGGTGTTTGCTAGTGCACTCTGGGCCACATGCTGAGATACACACTTTGCATGCACTTCTCTTTTAATTCTAACAACCTTCCAAGACAGGCTTTTAATCTCATCCCACATGCAAAGAAGATGAGAGGTAAACTACTCTGCTCAAGATCACAGGGCCAGGAGGTGGCCTGGACCCTGCCTGACCCCAGAGCCTGGCGGTTGGGTTAGCAGGTGCATCATCACGGCCCTGACCTCCTAAGAGAGGCAGTGCTAGTCTTTCTGCACCTGTCCCTAAGCTGGCTGGCAAGAGCTGGGTGGAGATAAGACTAGGTCTCTGTGTGAAGGCAACTGGCTCAAACTGCAAGAGATCTGTGACCCTGATCCTATCATCTCTGCCCCAGTAGAAGCACAAAGGTTTCAACTGCTTTGCCCTTCTGACGTTTTCAAGTAATAATTGTATGTATTTACCATGTGTGTCAGGATGTTTTGAAATACATCTACAGCTAAAACCAATCACTTTTTTATGGTGAGAAGAGTTAAAATCTACTTAGCAATATTCCAGCCAGAATACATTATTAACTGTAGTCACATGCTGTGCAACAGATCTCTCCAACTAATTCCTCCTGTCTTCCTGAAACTTTCTATCTTCTGACCAGCTTCACCCCCTAGCCCCTGGTGACCACCATTCTCTCTACCTCCCCGAGTGCTACTTCTTTAGCTGCCATGGGAGGGAGACCACACAACATCTGTCTCTGTCCTGGGATATTTCACTTCAATCTTCTACCCTTTTTAATCAACATGTGTCCACCCTCATCTACAAGTCACCTGCCCTAGGAAGAAGGATGAGAATATTCTGCAGAGACGTCCCTGGCCGTGTGCACACGCCTTCCAAGCAGAGCCCAGTGCCAGGCCACAGAGGAGTGAGGTCACCTACAGTCACTGCAGCCCAACTACCCACCCAGTAGCACCAGAGGGCCAAGGGTCAGTGTCCTACCTTCCCTGCTGAAGTTGCTGTTGGAAAGGTACGCCTGGATGGTGGCATCATGGAGCGTTACGGTCACGTTGTTCATGTGGACCTGGGTGCCACTAACACATCTGTATTTTTTATCTATATCTGCCCTGATGTCAGTTATAGATTCCACAGTCTTGATTTCTAGATTAAAAAAAAAAAAAAATCACAATTGCAAACCACTTTTAGTACTTAGTTTATGTTATTTTAGCCCTGATGTCACAGATTCCACAGTCTTGATTTCTAGATTTAAAAAGAAAAAAAAAAATCACAATTGCAAACTACTTGTGGTACTTAGTTTATTTTATGTGTTTTTTATTTTTTTTGAGATAAGAGTCTTGGGCCGGGCGCGGTGGCTCAAGCCTGTAATCCCAGCACTTTGGGAGGCCGAGACGGGCGGATCACGAGGTCAAGAGATCGAGACCCTCCTGGCTAACACGGTGAAACCCCGTCTCTACTAAAAATACAAAAAATTAGCCGGGCGAGGTGGTGGGCGCCTGTGGTCCCAGCCACTTGGGAGGCTGAGGCAGGAGAATGGCGTGAACCCAGGAGGCAGAGGTTGCGGTGAGCTGAGATCCGGCCACTGCACTCTAGCCTGGGCGACAGAGCAAGATTCCGTCTCAAAAAAAAAAAAAAGAGAGAGATAAGAGTCTTACCCTGTCACCCAGGCTGGAGTGCAATGGCGTGATCTCGGCTCACTGCAACCTCTGCCTTCTGGGTTCAGGCGATTCTCTTGCTTCAGCCTCTTGAATTGCTGGGATTACAGGCATGCGCCACCACGCCCAGCTAATTTTTGTATTTTTAGTAGTGAGGGGGTTTCACCATGTTGGTCAGGCTGGTCTCAAACTCCTGACTTCATGATCTGCCCACCTTGGCCTCCCAAAGTGCTGGGATTACAGGCGTGAGCTACCATGCCTGGCTGCGTGTTTTTTATTTTTTAGAGAGTCTCACTTGGTCACCCAGGCTGGAGTGCAGTGGTACCATCTCGGCTCACTGCAACCTCCGCCTCCTGGGTTCAAGCGATTCTCCTGCCTCAGCCTCCTGAGTAATTAGGATTACAGGTGCCTGCCACTACACCTGGCTAATTTTAGTATTTTTAGTAGAGACAGTGTTTTGCAATGTTGGCCAGGCTGGTCTCAAACTCCTGACCTCAAGTGATCTGTCTGCCTCAGCCTCCCAAAGTGCTAGGACTACAGGTATGAGCCACTACACCCAGCCTGTAATTCTCAGGTAAAAGTAACTTTAGACCATCCTCCAACCCAATTTTCTATCACTTTATAATCGGCCCATCTTGGTTCTTACCTTTGGAGCTTGCACCGGGGAAAAGGTGTGTGTCTGACAAGTTATAAACAAAACTCATGAGCTGGACGCTGTAACGTGTTGCGTTTCTTGTGAAATTGAGGGTTAGTGTCTGTCCTCTTCCAAAAGCAATCACGAGACTGGGGTTGGAAGTGTTCTCTTTTCCACAGGAGCTGCTGTTGAGCACTACTTTGGCATCTGATGGCAGGTCAAAGGTTATGTTCTAGAATAAACACAATTAAATATAACCCAATTGGCATACAGGTTATTAAAAGTTCAAAGAGAGATTTTCTGTAAGTCTGATATAAACTTATACTCCATTTCCAGCTCAGATATCACTACTGAGGTACTCATTTTTAATATAAACCAAAGAAAGGTTAGTGTTATATGTCAGTAACAGACTGAAAAGTATTTCAGGTATAAGAGAAAGTTGACTTAATAATTCTTATAATCAAAAATTTGCAGCTGGGCATGGTGGCTCACACGTGTAATCCCAACACTCTGGGAGGCTGAGGTGGGGGGACTGCTTGAGCCCAGGAGTTCAAGACCAGCCTGGGCAACATAGCAAGACCCCATCTCTACAAAAACAAAATAAACTAATTGTGGTGGCATCCGCCTGCAGTCCTGGCTACTCAGGAGGCTGAGGCAGGAGGATCGCTTGAGCCTAGGTTTGAGGCTGCAGTGAACTACGATTGCACCAATGCACTCCAGCCTGGGCAACAGACCAAGACCCTGTCTCTAAACAGAAGAACCCCATAAATTTTCTGTTAATATAACAGAATTTAAAGCGTCTTGAAATTGAAATAATTTATACCAGTTTCAGGGTGTGACATATATTTGAGAAAAGCTATCACTACTTTTTTGCTATAGAAATGTTCATTTAAATAATGTGTCTTTAAATAAAGGAAGTGTTCATAGCACAAATGTTTAAATTTACTATTATAAGCAAAACAAGCAACGGGAAAACCACCTAATGTTCATCAAAATAAACCAGATAGGTCAAATGAACTACAGTGAAGCAGTATATACTAATGTGGGCAAAAAAAAAACACCACGAAACTACAGAGGTGATCAAGACATGCTTTGTGAAATAACAAAGTGCATAACAGCATAATGTGACCTCATTTGTGAAACATAATTTACAACAAAATATTTTTAAAATCCAACCACCAAAACCAAACATTAAAAAAGTGATGTAGAAATTAAATAAAAAGTGCTTGGAGACCAGGTACGTTGGGGCACTCCTGTAATCCCAGCACTTTGGGAGGCCGAGGTGGGCAGATCACCTGAGGTCAGGAGTTCGAGACCAGCCTGACCAATGTGGAGAAACCCTATGTCTACTAAAAATACAAAAATTAGCTGGGCACATGCCTGTAATCCCAGCTACTTGGGAGGCTGCGGCAGGAGAATTGCTTGAACCCAGGAGGCAGAGGTTGCTGTGAGCCAAGACCGCGTCATTGCACTCCAGCCTGGGTGACAAGAGCAAAACTCTCCAAAAAAAAAAAAAAAAAAAAGTGCTTGGAGGCCAGGCACGGTGGGGTACGCCTGTAATCCCAGCACTGCGGGAGGCCAAGGTGGGCAGATCACTTGAGGCCAGGAGTTTAAGACCAGCCTGGCCAACACAGTGAAACCCATCTCTACTAAAAATACAAATAATTAGCTGGCCATGGTGGCACGTACCTATAGTCCCAGCTACTGAGGAAGCTGAGGCACAAGACTCAGTCAAACCTGGGAGGCGGAGGATACAGTAAGCCGAGATCTTGGCACTCTACTCCAGCCGCCTGGGGGACAGAGTGTGACTCTGTCTCAGAAAAAAGAAAAAAGGCTTTGACAAGTATTTATAATTTGAGACTGGACTTTTTTTTTTTTTTTGAGATGGTCTTGCTCTGTCACCCAGGCTGGAGTGCAGTGGCAAGATCATAGCTCACTGCAGCCTCGACCTCACAGGCTCAAGCAATGCTCCCAACTCAGCCTCCCCAGTAGCTGGGGCCACAGGCGCACTCCACCATGTCTGGCTTTCTTTTTTTTTTAAAGAGATAAGATCTCGCTGTCTTGGATTTTTAAAATATTTTGTTATTACAAATGGCTTTAGTCATCCCAAAGAAACACAAAGCCATTTCAACAAAACTACTAAGGAACATTTTAATCAAACGAGTACAGTGTTTGTAGGACTGCATGTCAAACAACCATTTATATACATTTCTTGGAGTATAATAATTTCTCTAAAGTGAATCAGGCCGGGTGCAGTGGCTCATGCCTGTAATCCCAGCACTTTGGGAGGCCGAGGCGGGCGGATCACAAGGTCAGGAGATCGAGACCATCCTGGCTAACATGGTGAAACCCTGTCTCTACTAAAAATACAAAAAAATTGGCCGGGCGAGGTGGCAGGCGCCTGTAGTCCCAGCTACTCAGGAGGCTGAGGCAGGAGAATGGCGTGAACCCGGGAGGTGGAGCTTGCAGTGAACAGAGACTGCGCCACTGCACTCCAACCTGGGCAACACAGCGACACTCTGTCTCAAAAAATAAATAAATCAAAAAAGCCACATTCACAGAGCATGGAAAAGATTCAAGACTTAATTACTAATAGGGGAGTGTGTTAACAAATTATAGTGAACTAACATAATAAAGTATTACATTATGATCATAAAAGACAATCATGAAGAAAACCAGAGCTGGGAGCTGGTGGCTCACCCCTGTAATTCCAACACTTTGGAGGCCAAGGCAGGCAGATCACTTGAGGTCAGGAGTTTGAGACCAGCCCAGCCAACACGGTGAAACCCCGTCTCTACCAAAAATACAAAAATCAGCCAGGCATGGTGGTGGGCACCTGCAGTTCCAGCTACTCAGGAGGCTAAGCAGGAGAACTGCTTGAACCCAGGAGACGGCCGAGGTTGTGGTGAGCTCAGATCGTGCCACTGCACTCCAGCCTGGGCAACAAAGCGAGATTCCGTCTCAAAAAAAAAAAAAGAAAACTAGAAAAATGTTCATGATAAGCCGGGCGCAGTGGCTCATGCCTATAATCCCAGCACTTTGGGAGGCCAAGGTGGGCAGATCACGAGGTCAGGAGATCGAGACCATCCTGGCTAACATGGTGAAACCCTGTCTCTACTAAAAATACAAAAAATTAGCCGGGCATGGTGGCGAGTGCCTGTAGTCCCAGCTACTCGGAAGGCTGAGGCAGGAGAATGGCATGAACCCGGCAGGCGGAGTTTGCAATGAGCGGAGATCGCACCCCTGCACTCCAGCATAGGCGACAGAGCGAGACTCTGTCTCAAAAAAAAAAAAAAAATGTTCATGATAAATAGTGAGGTGCAGCACATATAAAGGTTTGTTATTGTGCCTGTGGCTATGGCACATGACAACACAGGTTACTGACAACGCCAGAAGGAAATACAGATAAGAAAAGCGCCGTGTTTTATATGGGGCCATTTTTCAAAGACTTGGTTGAAATGTTAAAAATCATCTTTCCACACACACAAGGGAAGCATGAAGTGCCCTGGTGTTTCCTACCTTAGGGCCACTCTTGGTGTCGTAGTTCACTGAGAAGGCAGCAGAGAAGTTGGCCATTATGCAAGCGGTCCCGTTGCCATTTTTCACCATAAACATTGCTGCTGATGCACACTGCATGAGGCCTGTCAATTCCAGGGAAGACAGAGACCATCAAAAACTCTCCAGAAAACACGACTGAGTATCCCCAGTTTCCACAGCTGTAGCAGTGATGGGTTTTGTTACAAGATTTCACTGTTTCTCTTTTTTATTTTTATTTTTTTTAAGATGGAGTCTCACTCTGTCACCAGGCTGGAGTGCAGTGGTGCAACCCTGGCTCACTGCAACCCCTACCTCCCAGGTTCAAGCAATTCTCCTGCCTCAGCCTCCCGAGTAGCTGGGACTGCAGGCACGTGCCACCAAACCCAGCTAATTTCTGTTTTTAGTAGTGACGGGGTTCTGCCATGCTGGTCAGGCTGGTCTTGAACTCCTGACCTCAGGTGATCCACCCACCTTGGCCTCCCAAAGTGCTGGGATTACAGGCGTGAGTCACTGCACCCAGCCTCCACTGTGTTTCTTAAATCCAATGAAGAACCAGACACATGGATTATGCGGCCAGTTCACCTGGTGCCCTGTCCCTTGCGGATACTGTTCTGAAATTGTCATCTCTAAGCCCATGTGATTGAGTTTGCCAGACTGGTCTTTTGCTATTTAGTGCTTTATTTCAGAACACTTATCAAGAAGGCACATGTCAATTTCCGCATCATCCTAGGCGTACACTGCTCCGCCTTTTTCAGAGGATCTCTGTAAGACGGAGTGCCTTGAAGGCACGACTCGCCCATCTGCAGAAATCCAAGGGAGGGTCTGCAGGATCTTTCACTGTGGTCCTCACCTGCTACTTAACATCTGGTTAGTTTTATTTCTCATGGACTCAAAGGGCTGAGCTCTTTGCCCAATTTCAGAAAGGTCCTCACAGCACTGCACATCCCGTGGAGTGGCCTCCCTTCCCCATCCTGAAGCAAAGGGACCGAATGGAAGCGCTAGAGGTCTTGCCAGCTTGACAGTGGTCACCGCTAAATATTTCCTCTCTTACCCCACTTCACTGATCAGGATGTTTGGTAACAAATGCAATCTGATCACTATGGTAGAGACACTGGTAATTGTACAAATCGCACGTTATTACACAGTTTTTTCATTACAGATTGGAAAACAGGTGTTTTTGCCTGTTCTAAAGCCAAACACCGATCTGCCACCACTGGGAACCATGCAGAAAATGGCATGCTTTCACTTGTCTCTGCTGCTACAAGCTCGTGTATGCCAGTCCGGTGAGCACTCACCCCCGGGGGCTGATCTCACACTGCGTGAGCACACACACACCCGGGTCTCATTGGTCACGCTAAATGTAAGTGCAATTCAGGCACGCTGTGAGGGCAGATACTGAAAGACAGGACGCTCAGCTTTTCATTGAAAATCCTATTCCCTGGAAAAGTAATGGATTCCAGTGAATCCAGCTCATTTCAACCTTGGGTCTTTCACAAAATAGTATCTTTAGAGCAACTATACTTCAAGCCTAAAGCAAAGCATATAACCAGAAGTCCCACCTATCTTCTCTTTGGTAAAGGAAATACCAAAATCTATGTCCATAAAGAAAAGGTGCTGCCAGGCACGGTGGCTCACGTCTGTAATCCCAGCACTTTGGTGGGAGGCTGAGGCGGGTGGACCACGAAGTCAGGAGTTCAAGACCAGCCTGACCAACATGATGAAACCCCGTCTCTACTAAAGCTACAAAAATTAACTGGGCATGGTGGCAGGCGCCTGTAATCCCAGTTACTCAGGAGGCTGAGGTAGGAGAATCGCTTAAACCAGGGAGGCAAAAGTTGCAGTGAGTCGAGATCGTGCCACTACACTCCAGCCTGGGTGACAAGAGCAAAACTCTGTCTCAAAAAAAAAGACGAAAGAAAGAAAGAAAAAGAAAAGGTGCTACAGGACAATCAAATAAAGTAGGGCATGAAAGAAAACCTCCAGTCTACTGTCTGCTTTGCTTGGTTTTTCAACCCACACTCTGCAACACGCAGGCAGGATCATACTAACGGCACTTCCAATGAATCTAGAGAATCTAGAGAAGATTCTGTCACTTATTTTCAACATAGTAAAGGTTTCTAAAAACAGACAAAATATCCTCAATCTTGTGAGAGATCAGATGAGTGCACAGAAGCTGCAGCAGATGCCAGCAAGAAAGCAGCAGCGGACAGGCAGACACAGCAGACACCAGAGACTTAACACTGACGGGAGCTCAGCGTGGACAGGGCCACTGCCTACCCCGCCCTCAGATGAGGAGTCACAGGGCTCACAGCCACCGCTGACAACCCAGGTGCCCGCATGGAAGAATCCACAGGCCAGCTTTTTATTAAGCTGCCCTTTTATAAGTTTTCTCAAACACTTTTTACCGACCCAAAGCATTTCATTAGGAAATACTTCAAACTAAGTTTTTTTCAATTATACAATTTTCTTTTCACTTAGTAAATATGCTGAGGGTTTCAGCTTTTTTATTTTTACTTTTTAGAGACTGAGTCTCACTCTTGCCAAGGCTGGAGGGCAGCAGCCCTCCACCTCCCAGGTTCAAGCGATTCTGGTGCCTCAGCCTCCTGAGTAGCCGGGACTACAGGTTTGTACCACCACGTCTGGCTACTTTTTGTATTTTTAGTGGAGACGGGGTAGGCAGGGTTTTGCCATGTTGGCCAGGCTGGTCTCCAACTCCTCGCCTCAAGTGATCCACCTGCCTCGGCCTCACAAAGTGCTGGGATTATAGGCGTTAAGCTACGCTGCCCGGCCAGGTCTCAGCTTTCAGAGGAAAACAAAGAAATATTAAAATGAATTTAAAGTAAGCTTTGGCAGCACAAGATGCCTGCATTACTCTGGAGAGACCCAGGAATTCTGAGTTATTAAACTTAGGCTCAGAAGGCAATTTTGGAAAAGAGGAAAATAAGAGCATTAACAGACAGAGCTTGAAGAGAGAATGTACGTATGCTAAAGGTCAGAAGTTTTTAAAAAAATTCCACAACAGGCCAGGCGCGGTGGCTCATGCCTGTAATCCCAGCACTTTGGGAGGCCGAGGTGGGTGGATCACAAGGTCAGGAGATCAAGACCATCCTGGCTAACACGGTGAAACCCCGTCTCTACTAAAAATACAAAAAATTAGCCGGGCGTGGTGGCGGGCGCCTGTAGTCCCAGCTACTCAGGAGGCTGAGGCCGGAGAATGGCATGAACCCAGGAGGCGGAGCTTGCAGTGAGCAGAGATCGCGCCACTGCACTCCAGCCTGGGCGACAGAGCAAGACTCCGTCTCAGGAAAAAAAAAAAAATCCGGCCGGGCGCGGTGGCTCAAGCCTGTAATCCCAGCACTTTGGGAGGCCGAGACGGGCGGATCACGAGGTCAGGAGATCAAGACCATCCTGGCTAACATGGTGAAACCCCGTCTCTACTAAAAAATACAAAAAAAAACTAGCCGGGTGAGGTGGCGGACGCCTGTAGTCCCCGCTATTCGGGAGGCTGAGGCAGGAGAATGGCGTAAACCCAGGAGGCGGAGCTTGCAGTGAGCTGAGATCTGGCCACTGCACTCCAGCCTGGGCGACAGAGCGAGACTCCGTCTCAAAAAAAAAAAAAAAAAAAAAAAATCCGTAACACCGGCAATTGGTTAGCAAAAAAAAATAGACAAAACACCTTCTCAAATAAGTTTCAATGTTCCCAATACCTGACAAGTGTCACAGTCCAACAGGACAGCTGTTGGCAGCATCGCCAAGGTGGGCGCCCTGGCCTACTGGTGACTGCTCTCTCTGGCAGTCCTGTACTCAGACATGAACACGATCACTTCTCCAGGGATCACATAAAGGAGGAACTGTGGCTTGTTCCTTCAAAATACTCCCACTTGGGAGAAATCCTATTCTCTGAAACAAGTGCCGCTGTGGGAAGCATGCGTGCTTCTAAGTCAGAGGCCTCAGTTCTTGGAGGCTCCTCCAGCACTTACTAGCTGTGCAACCGTGGCCAGTAGCAAAGCCCAATCCCCAGTCTCTGCGCCCAGAGCAGGAGGGGAAAGTGCCAGTGCCTCGGGGCTGTCAGAGCAGCTGAGCATTTGGTGCCCAGCACTGACGCCAGCTTTGATGTCAGCTATTATTAAATATCTGCACAGGCACAGAAGGTTCCTATCAAGTTCATCATTCAATCCTCAGTATCTGACACAAAATATCAAAAACTATCTCATTTAACAAGCACTTCGAATGCACTTACTTTGTGCCAGATGCTGCTCTAAGCACATCCCAATTATCATGACAACTCTTCACAGGGAGATTAAGGCATAGAGCAGTCAATGAACCCACCCAGGTCACGCAGCTAGTGAGTGGTGCAGACCTAGATCTAAAAGAGGGTCTTCTGGCTCACAGCACGTGCCACCTCTGAGCCACACTGCCTCTCCAGCACTTGACGATCGAGGGAACGGGCTTCCCATCAGGAAACACTGGCTAGGTGCAGTGGCTCATGCCTGTAATCTCAGCACTTTGGGAGGCTGAGGAAGTGGAGGCCTGCTTGAGGCTAGGAGTTTCAGACTACGCTGGTCAACACAGCAAGACCTTGTCTCTTAAAAAAAAAATTAAAATTTTTCTGAATTAAAATAAATAAAAATTAAGAAATACCTGCTTTTGACATTAAAGATTACCATCTGAAGAAATGAGTAAAAAACTTCATTTTAAAAAATTAGGCCGGGCGCAGTGGCTCATGCCTGTAATCCCAGCACTTTGGGAGGCTGAGGCAGGCGGATCACCTGAGGTCAGAAGTTTTATACTAGCCTAGCTAGAAGTTTTATACTAGCCTAGCTAGAAGTTTTATACTAGCCTAGCCTAAGTTTAACATGGCGAAACCCCGTCTCCACTAAGAAAAAAAAAAAAATACACACACACACACACACACACACACACACACACACACACACACTAGCCGGGCGTGGTGGCACACGCCTATAGTCCCAGCTACTCGGGAGGCTGAGGCAGAAGAATCACTTGAACCCGGGAGGGGGAGATTGCAGTGAGCCGAGATTGTGCCACTGCACTCCAGCCTGGACGACAAAAAGACACTCTGTCTCGAAAAAAAAATTTATTAAGAAATCACATCTTAGGCTGGGCGCGGTGGTCCAACACCTGTAATCCCAGCACTTTCGGAGGCCGAGGTGGGCTGATCACCTGAGGTTAGGAGTTTGAGACCACCTTGACCAATCATGGAGACACCCTGTCTCCACTAAAAATACAAAATTAGCTGGGCATGGTGGCACATGCCTGTGATCCCTGGTACTCGGGAGGCTGAGGCAGGAGAATCACTTGAACCCAGGACGCGGAAGGCAGTGAGCCAAGATCGCACCATTGCACTCCAGCCTGGACGACAAGAGTGAAACTACGACCAAAAAAAAAAAAAAAAAATCACATCTTAGCATCTTAGTTTTTGTTGGCTTGATTCTTTTAAATATGGCATTTTTATTCTACTTAACCAATGATGCAGAATCATTTATAAAGAATTAAAGGAAAAAAATACCATCCCAGGCACGGAATCACACCCTCTAGAGGCAGGGTATAAGAGTGTGTGTGTATATTTTTTTATGGAAACAGTCTTGTTCTGTCACCCAGGCTGGAGCCCAGTAGCATGATCTTCATTTACTGCAATCTCTGTCTCCTGGGTTCAAGCAATTCTCCTACCTCAGCCTCCCAAGCAGCTGGGACTACAGGTGCACGCTACCATGCCCGGCTTATGTTTTTTGTATTTTAGTAGAGATGGGATTTCACCATGTTGCCCAGGCTGGTCTCGAACTCCTGAACTCATGCAATCCGCCTGCCTAGGCCTCCCAAAGTGCTAGGATTACAGGTGTAAGCCACCGCGCCTGGCCGTATTATTTCTTTTTAATTTTTTTGTAGAGACACTTGTCTCACGTATTGCCCAGGCTGATCTCAAGCAATCCTCCTGCCTTAGCCTCCCAAAGTACTGAGATGACAGGCATGAGCAACTGTGCCTTGCTGTGGTATGTATATTTCTAAAAAGCTGATCCTGCGGATCTATGCATATGTTTGGTTAAGAACCACTGCTATAAAATTGATCCTTTCTTCATGTATGTACTCAGCATTTACTACGTGTCAGTCAGGAAGGGAGACACACAGGCCAAAATCATCCCAGTGCAGCCGACCAGATGCTACCATGCAGAAGCACATGCAATAAAAGTCTTAGGAACAGAGAAGAAAGGGTAACGTTGTCTGGGATGGGGCTAATGTAATACAAATTCAAAATTATAGGGCTACCAAGACATTCTGACCTCAAATCTACTGACAAATTAGTTCTTTCCGTGGCATAACTGACAATCTGCACAATCAAAGGTAACATCAGTTAGTAGAAATTTTTTTTTTTTTTTTTTGAGACGGACTCTTGCTCTGTCACCCTGAAGTGCAGTGGCATGATCTTGGCTCACTGCAACCTCCGCCTCCCAGGTTCAAGCAATTCTCCTGCCTCAGCCTCCTGAGTAACTGGGACTACAGGCCTGTGCCACCATGCCCAGCTAACTTTTTAAAAATAATTTTAGTAGAGACAGGATTTCACCATGTTGGCCTGGATGGGTCTCAATCTCTTGACCTAGTGATCCGCCTGCCTCAGCCTCCCAAAGTGCTGGGATTACAGGCATGAGTCACCGCACCTGGCTTTTCTTTCTTCTTTTTTTTTTTTTGAGATTGAGTTTCGATTTTGTCATCCAGACTGGAGTGCAATGGCATGATCTCAGCTCCCTGCAACCCCTGCCTCCTGGGTTCAAGCAATTCTCCTGCCTCAGCTTCCCGCGTAGCTGGGATTACAGGCGCCAGCCACCACACCACGCCCAGCTAATTTTTGTATTTTCAGTAGAGATGGGGGTTTCACCACATTGGCCAGGCTGGTCTTGAACCCCTGACCTCAGGTGATCCACCCACCTCGGCCTCCCAAAGTGTGGAGATTACAGGCATGAACCACTGCACCCAGCCAAGTATAAAGTTTTTCAAACCTCCTAAGTGACAGTTGCTCAAGTGGAAAGAGTAATGCAGTCATCCTGCTGACATCAATGGTTTAAAGGGTCACATTATGCAATCACAGCTAATCCATCTATCAAGACAAGTTTCAGTTCATGTTTGTCTGAGCTTTCTAAGTATTCAAACACAGTAGCTTTAAGCAATGCCTAATTATTAATATAGTGGAAATTCGTAATTGAGCAGTTTTTTTTTTTTTTTAAAAAGGTTTTTGGTGAAATTTGCACACTAAAATAAACATTTTAAATATCTTTAAATACAAGTTGTTAAAAGGCCTTTTTTAAAAGTTGGATTTTGGCCAGGCATGGTGGCTCATGGCTGTAATCCCAGCACTTTGGGAGGCTGAGGCAGGTGGATCACGAGGTCAGGAGTTCGAGACCAGCCCAGCCAGCATGGTGAAAACCCATCTCTACTAAAACTACAAAAATTAGCCAGGCATGGCGGCGTGCGCCTGTAGTCCCAGTCACTAGAGAGGCTGAGGCAGGAGAACTGCTTGAACCCAGGAGGCGGAGGCTGCAGTGAACCAAGATCACACCACTCACTGCAGTCCAGCCTGGGTGACAGAGCAAGACTCTGTCTCAAAAAAAAAAAGCTGGGCCGGGCACAGTGGCTCAAACCTGTACTCCCCGCACTTTGGGAAGCAGAGGCAGGCGGATCAAGACCAGCCTAACCAACACGGTGAAACCCTATCTCTTACCAAAAATACAAAAATTAGCCCAGCATGGTGGCGGGTGCCTGTAATCCCAGCTACTCTGGAGGCTGAGGCAGAAGAATTGCTCGAACCCGGGAGGCAGAGGTTGCAGTGAGCCAAGATTGTGCCACTGCACTCCAGCCTAGGCACAGAGCAACTCCATCTCAAAAAAAAAAGTTAAGATTGTAAACATAAAAGATACAATGGAACAGACCTTAGAAGGCTAATTACATGAGCAATATTCCAATCACAATATTAGGGAGTTACGGATTTTTCACTTCATTTTTAAAGTGACTTTTTTTGGTTTTTTTTTTTTTTTTTTTTTTTGTATGGAGTCTTGCTCTGTTGCCCAGGCAGGGGTGCAGTGGCGTGATCTCAGCTCACTTCAACCTCTGCTTCCTGGGTTCAAGCAATTCTTCTGCCTCAGCCTCCCAAGTAGCTGGGATTACAGGCGTGCGCCACCATGCCCGGCTAATTTTTGTATTTTTGTAAAGACCAGGTTTCACCATATTGGCCAGGCTGGTCTCGAACTCATGACCTCATGATCCGTCCGCCTCAGCCTCCCAAAGTGTTGGAATTACAGGCGTGAGCCACTGCGCCGGCCTAGAGTGAGTTTTTAAAACATGAAACAAAACATCAAAATCATGAGGCTTATGAGCATCTGTAACAAAGAACAATGCAGTTGCTGTGACATGACAAAACTTGTTTCTGCAACTCCTCTCATTAACTACACTGGACCCTGTCGCAGGAGTTGAGCAAGGCTTCAGGTTTACTATTGGAATAAGTTCATCTCTGTGGCTATTCAGGCAGTTCAAAGAATTCATTTTACACAACAGGCAAAACAAAAAAGGGAAACCAAAATCCATTCACTGACAGTAACTGAGTTTTAGTGTTGGATGGGACTGAGGAATTTAAAGAAGTCAAGACAGGTGTGTACAGGAGTGTATTTCTATATCTACTCAACTCACATACACTCCCTCAGCTTGATTCTACATCACCTTTCAGATCCTGGCACTTAAGATAATCTTCCCATATTACTGGGGGGGTGGGGGGGAGGTGAGAAAACAGTGCCCCAGAGGTGGGGCGGCAGGGCGCATCGGACCGTCTTAAAGAGATAGCACACATCCTCTTAGGAAGAGAGAATAAATAATTAGAACGAAATTCACCTGTCAATACAATATTGAGCACCTACTGCCCGTCTGGGCTCTATAAACTGACAGAAGAGAACGATGCTTCCCCACGTGTTCCCGGGTCCCGCGTTTTGGCCTAGAGGAACGGCGGTCTTTAAACTACTTACTAGACACGAACATTGCCACCGTGAGTCTGACGCCAGCTTTCCCTCATCTTGTCTGCTATGGAATCTTGTGAAATCCCAAAGATAACTTTAAAAATTATTTTAACATACACGTGAATTCACAATAACATAAATACATTCGCATCTCCTCCACACTGCGGCAAGAGGCGAAAGGTTCAAGTACAAAGGTGGGGAATGCTGGCGCCGGCTTCTCCCTGTCCTGGCTGAAATCCATCTTGGAAAGAGCTTGATCTAGGTCACCCGCCCGGGGGCTGAGACCACAGACGTCCCTGCCACCTTCGGCGGCGCAGCCTCGTCTAGATCTCACCGCCTCAACTTGCCAGGAAACTTAACGACCTGAAAGCACCAGACCGCCGAGCTTTCGCACTCAACATCCCAGAAAAACTGAGTTCAGTGAGACAGACCCTAGAGGAGCCAGGTCCTGGGATGAGACCTCCTGGTCCCCCAAGCACCTGCCACTGAGTTCTGCCCCGACCCTACGACCCCGAGAGAAACACCCGCCCGCAGGCAGAGCCGGCCGGGGCCGGGAGCAGTGGGTGCGGGGCGACCCGCGGGACAACGACCCGGCAGCCACCCGCCCTCAAGACCCAGGGGCCTCGTCCCCGCCCGGTCCCGCCGCTCCCAGGCCCCGCCTCGACCCCCTCACCGAGCAGCAGCAGCAGCAGCAGCAGTAGGGACCGCCGGGCGCTGCCGGGGGCCGCCATGGCGCGAGGCGGCCGGGTACAGTGCGGGGAGCGGGGGCGCGGGCGACGGTTGGGCAGCGGACTGCCGGGCGCGGGGGCGGCGGCGGGGCGCGGGAGCCAAGGGCTGGCGTGAGAGACGGCGGCGTTCCCAGACGCAAGAGGCCCGGCCACTGCGACGCCGGCACGAAGAAGACCCAGCGGCCGGCAGCGCCTGTCACGTGAGCTGCGCCGCGCCCGGGCGTCACGTGACCCCGCGGGTCTCGCGAGAGCGCGCGCGTCGGGCGCCGGCGGATCGGCTCACCGCAGGTGCAGCAGCCTCCAGCACCGCGCGCCCAGTCACGCGTGATGCAGGCCGGCACGTGACCCGCAGCAGCACGTGACCCTGCACCCACGTGACCCGGCCTGGTCCGGGGGCCTGGGGCCAGCCGAGGTCCTGAAACGGGAAGTGGGCTGGGTTCGGGGAAAAGGAAGAGGAAGAGTCGTGGCGGGAGAAAGTGAGGAAAGAGGAAGTCCGCGACGGGAGAAAGGGCAGACCGAGCGCGGACGCCCAGGCCTCCCGTCAGCCTGCGAGGCCGGGCCGGCCGCGTCCCATCCGCGTCCAATCCGCGGGCGTCCTTTTGGACCGGAGGGTGGTCGGGGTGGCAGCCGGTAACCGCCGGGTGCGCGGCCGGGGATGGGCGAAGTGTTTGTCTTGTCGTAAGTGGGAAGCAAGTTCCTCTCACAGGGAGGCCACTGTGCCCAAACTACTGAGTGGTTTTAGGAAGGCAATAAGGGATTTGAAATGGGTCAGTGCGGCCTTCCGCTCGTTAATCGCAGACTGAGGGAAGACGGCACCGGGCTGCCCAAGGTGAAGGTGAAGGTGAAGGTGCCATGGCGATACTCTTTGGCTTACGCGAAGGTCCTGTCCAGCCCCCCCCCTTTTTTTTTTTTTTTTTTGAGACGGAGTCTCGCTCTGTCGCCCAGGCTGGAGTGCAGTGGCGCGATCTCGGCTCGGCTCGTGTAACCTCCGCGTCCCGCATTCAAGCGATTCTCCTGCCTCAGCCTCCCGAGTAGCTGGGATTACAGGCGCCCGCCACCACGCTGGGCTAATTTTGTATTTTTAGTAGAGACAGGGTTTCACCAGTTGGCCAGGGTGGTCTTTGGTCTTGAACTCCTGACCTCAAACAATCCACCTGCCTCGGCCTCCCAAAGTGCTGGGATTACAGGCCTGATGAGCCACTGCGCCCGGCCCCTGCATGCTAGAAGTCTGAAGATGCTCTGTTTTTTGGCTTGTCACCGTGTAGGATTTATGGCTTTTTGTTAAAATACTATTTAAGCAAGGCCCCTCCGCTACGGCTTTGTATAAAGCACCCTTCGCATAAGTAACTACATCTTAGAAAAAGGTTTAATCTTATATTTCGCAAGGCATCATACCAACAGGGACCGGATGTTCACTCAACCAGATAAAGACACAACTAGGCACCCTCTTATTGTCAGTCCTCACCAGAGGACTGTGACCTTAAAAAGGGCAGGATTTGACCAAGTCAACACTGGCATTTTGATAGACCCCGTCTTGCTGTCACTTGTACTTAGCACCCTGCGTCTGCTGCCTCAGGATCTGCTCACATCAAAGACTTCCTTGGAAGACAGTGACTTCTGTCTGGATCAGGCGGGAATACACTCCTAGTTCCCGTCATCGATTTCCTTGGATTGATCCATTAACCCTTTTTCCTATCCCCTTTCTCTTGGTGTTAGATGTTACTTTGTTTGATGGGGAATGTTTACTCCATAATGTTTATATTTTAAGTACACTATGATGTATAGCTTGCAGTATTGGCTGACTCGTGGAGTGGCTTGAGCCTCTCTGCCCATGGCTCCGACCACCAAATTAACTAGTACTGAAGGGAACTGTCTCGAGGCAAATCCTCGTAGCTCGTGGCTTTTATGATTGAAATAGCATCAATATATTTCCACCTTGTGGAAAGACATAAACGCGTGTGGACCTGGCTATGTCTGACCTTGTGCTTTCACAACATGCCTTGAGAGAGAGATACTTTTGAACTGAGGCCTCTCACGTGATGGGTACAGCAAGTGCTAATAAACTTCTGCTTGTTTCTCTTGTTGCTCTGAATTTTGTTTTCAGGAGAATGTC
Source organism: Piliocolobus tephrosceles (assembly GCF_002776525.5). Taxonomy (NCBI): domain Eukaryota; kingdom Metazoa; phylum Chordata; class Mammalia; order Primates; family Cercopithecidae; genus Piliocolobus; species Piliocolobus tephrosceles. The sequence goes on from NC_045455.1 coordinate 891,352, forward strand.
TCAACTAATAGAGAAAGAAGAGAAATTATATTTTCTCCCCTACAGTGCAATGAGATAATTACGCGAAACTCTGGAGGTTTACATTTGGGGACTCCTCCATGCACTGCTTCTTAAGGAGGCTAGAAGTGGGATTGTAGGAGAGGTGTTTGAACAAGCATACTGAATATTACAGTTTTATGGTACAAAGCAAAAACCTGCTTAACAATGCAAAAATAGAATCTAATGCTGAGCAAAATCTTGGTTGAAGGAGGTTCAGAGAATGACAGTGATTCCCACACTGTCCTAAAGTGTGTATCAGAACAGAGGGAGGACATTTATCAAAAAAAAGGCTCAGAAACACTCATCTAGTCCAAACCGTACATATCTGTTCTTTCCTGCTGTTGCCCCGTGCTCTGGCCATACTCACCTATTTACTTTACCTGCCTCCACGTTTTTGTGGTTTACAATTATTTACACAAAGTGATGCCCTTCTCCCTCCCTCCCTTCCTTTTTCTTTTTTTCCTTCTTTTTCTCATTCTTTCCTTTTTCTTTTCCCCTTTTCTTTCTTTTTGGTTTTGTTTTGTTTTGCCTCTTTTGAGACAGGATTTCTCTCTGTCTCCCAGGCTGGAGTGCAGTGATGCAATCAAGGCTCACTGCGGCCTCAAGCAGCCTTCCCACCTCAGTGTCCTAAGTAGATGGGACTGCCGATGCACACCATCACACCTGGCCAATTTTTAAAAAATTAGCTGGGATCACAGGCATGCACCACTACGCCTAGCTAATTTTTGTGTTTTTAGTAGAGATGGGGTTTCACTATGTTGTCCAGGCTTGTGTTGAACTCCTGACCTCAAGTGATCCACCCTCCTTCACTTCCCAAAGTGCCTGGAATACAGGCATGAGCCACCGTGCCCGACCTTTTTTTTTTTCGCTTTTTTATAGCTTTTCTTTGTTTTTTTAAGTTAGGAATTCAGTGTGGAGTATATTTCCCTGAAGACACTGTGAACCTAAAATAATCAAGATTGTCAGAATCTAGTTTAAAGAGAGATTATTCAAGTGCAAAGTTTGAGGACAGGCCGCCCAGGAAGCACAGATTCCAAAGAACGGAAGTCAGTGTTCTGAAATGTAGCAGTTTGGGATCATTTCTACAGATGAAGTTTAGGGAAACTTAATACAATTCCAGCATCTTTCTCTCTGAGGGTGAATGCACAGTTACTGTGCTCTGGTTAGCGAAGGTGGTCTTTTCCTATTGGGAAAGGTATGTTTGGCGTTCCACGTGGAGTCTGTCATGGGATCGTTGTGCCATCTAGTCTGAGTTAGGACAGATGCACAGGACAATGAAGGAGGTGGCTGGTCCACAGCAAAGATCAATAATGGGAAGCAGGGAAGTCTGGTCTCTCCTAGTCATTTACGAAACAAGAACGAGAGGCCGTGTGGTCACTTACCAGCCTAACCAGTCCAAGAAGCTGAAGTTGCAAACGTGCTGCAGGGCTCAGGCCACAGGGCCTAGCTTCCCCCTTGGCACAAGAAACATAGAGGCTCCTGAAATTCTCTTCTACAATTTCTGCCACAAGAATTGAGGTTTGGTAGCTGATACATGGGCTCCGTATTTGAAATAAAGTAGTGGTTGGTAGGTAAAAATTGAGATAGTCTTTTTATAACAATTCTAAAGGGTATTTTAAATAAAAATAGAATATAATGATCCCCGCCTTGCCTACCACTATTACCCAGCTTTCAGTTACTACTTAAAAAAACCTTTTTTTTAGAGATAGGGTCTCACTGTGTTGCCCAGGCTGGGTAGCCCAACACTGCAGCCTCATCCTTCTGGGTGCAAGTGACCCTTCCACCTCAGCCTCTCAAGCAGCTCCGACTACAGGCACACACTGTCACACCTGGCTAGTTTATTTTTACTTTTGTATAAAAGACAGGGTTTGCTGTGTTGCTCAGGCTGGTTGTGAACTCCTGGGCTCACGTGACCATCCCCCTCGGCCTCCCAAAATGCTGGGATTATAGGTGGGAGCTGCTATGTCCAGCCCAGTTACCAACATTATGGCTCAACTCACCTTGGGCATTCCTAGGTCACAGTTGGAATCCGTGATTTCATCAGGAAGCCCTGGTTTGGGCCGGGCACAGTGACTCACACCTGTAATCCCAGCACTTAGGTGGGCTGAGGTGGGAAGATCCCATGAAGACAGGAGTTTGAGACCAGCCTGGCCAACATGATGAAACCCTGTCTCTACTAAAAATACAAAAATTAGCGGGCTCTGTTGGTGCGGGCCTATAATCCCAGCTACTCCGGAGGCTGAGGCAGATGTTGCAGTGAGCCGAGATCATGCCACTGCACTCCAGCCTGGGCAACAGAGTGAGACTCTATCTCAAAAAAAAAAAAAAAAAAAAAAAACATGCCCTGGTTTATTTTGATGAAAAATAGTCTTTAGAGATGAGGTGAGAGTCAGAATAGAAATGTAGAGATGACTCTCCACATTTAACGTTTTATTTGGGAAGAAAGCATTGCAATTCAGGTGTCAACCCCAAATAATGAGATTCAGAAAATCTGGTTACCTGTAGTATGTATCTGAGCGCAGAGCTTAAGGACGGCCACCCGGGAAGGCACTGACTGCAGACAAATGGGGTCAGCGTCTCCAAGTGGAGAAGCTCAGGTTTCACTTACCAGGCGGAGACAGAAGCTCCAGCAGGATCACCACAGTTTTCATGCGAGGCCAGGGGCACACGCCACAGCGGTTCCATTGGTTAGGCGGTCTTTTTTTTTTTTTTTTTTTTTTGAGATAGAGTCTCGCTCTGTCGCCCGGGCTGGAGTGCAGTGGCCGGATCTCAGCTCACTGCAAAAAGCTCCGCCTCCCGGGTTCACGCCATTCTCCTGCCTCAGCCTCCAGAGTAGCTGGGACCACAGGCGCCACCACCGCGCCCGGCTAGTTTTTTAGTAGAGACGGGGTTTCACCATGTTGAAAGAGACCACCAGGATGGTCTCGATCTCCTGACCTCGTGATCCACCGTCTCGGCCTCCCAAAGTGCTGGGATTACAGGCTTGAGCCACCGCGCCCGGCCGCGGTCTCTGTATTTCAAGGAAGATTGCGTTATGACTCCGTGAGGAGGGGTAGTGATTTGAGGGGGTCGTATCTCCGGTGTCACTTGGTCTTTATTATTTACAGGGAAAAAGGCAGAAGTTGCAGCTGCGTGTGGCATGACCTAGGCCGCATAGCCACGTTCTCCTCAAGGCTCAGGATAATCCACAGTTTCAAAGGCTTTATGTTTGATTCATTCCATTTCACAGGGGCGTACACACAAACCGCGTGTCTTCAGTATGTCTGAAGAACAAAGAGAAGATTCGGGATTTGGTAAGGAGGAGGAAGGTCTTGAGAGAAAGTTCCCTGCTGCTGCTGCAGCTCTGGGGAGCTGGCAGGGGCCGGGGGCGTGGGTGGCGGCGGGGACGGCCAAGTTTGTCCCCGGGGGCTGTCAGGTGTCTTGGCAGCCCTTGATGGAACTGGATTCAGGTTGCAGCAGCCGGCCTCACTGCCAGGCTTGAAGAGAATGACATTTTGGAGCAATATTGTGTGTCCTGAGTGCTTTCTCCCCAGGCTCTTTGACTGTATTTAGTTGGGTGTGGCAGGAATGACCCAATTTCTCTGATCAACTTTCATCGAGATCACAATCTATTTTAACAACTGGTTTGTCAAGCTTCTAGGTCTTTTCAGTACACAGACCTAAGAAAGAACATTTAAGTTAGAGAAAATCAGGACTTTATACTGGGATTTTCTATTCAAATGAAAATTAGGGAGTTTTAACTTTTTTTTTTTTTTAGATGGAGTTTCACTCTTGTTGTCCAGGCTGGAGGGCAATGGCGCGATCTCAGTTCACCGCAACCTCTGCCTCCCAGGTTCGGGCGATTCTCCTGCCTCAGCCTCCCGAGTAGCTGGGATGACCGGCATGCACCACCATGCCTGGCTAATTTTTTTTGTATTTTTAGTAGAGACTGGGTTTCTCCACGTTGGCTTGACTGGTCTCAAACTCTCAACCTTAGGTGATCCTCCCACCTCAGCCTCCCAAAGTGCTGGGATTACAGGCGTGAGCCACTGCACCCAGCCCGACTTCTTTTTTATGTCTGTATTTGCACCTGTGTTTTCTTACACTGACAATCTTGACTCCTGACAAGGGTCTGGTAATTGGCTTTCTCCTGCCATCTGTGAGTGACAGCTTTGTGGCACAGCACCCAGGTAACCACCAGGACTGCTGGGTGCCTTGAGGGTCTGTCCGCAGCTCTTTTTCGTCTTTAGGGCACATCCTGCCAGGGCAGCAGCCGGTGCTCTGTGTACAAGTCACTCGAGGCATCTTCTTTGTGTGGTTGTGCCACCCACTGTCTGTACAGTTAGGGCCATCGACTTCATTTCTTTCCAAGTTTTAAAGAGTGCTCCTTCCTTCCTTCCTTCCTTCCTTCCTTTCCTTCCTTTTTTCTTTTTTCTTTTTTTTTTTTTTTTTTTTGAGACAGGGTCTTGCTCTGTCACCTAGGCTGGAGTGCAGTGGCACAATCTTGGCTCACTGCAACCTTGAACTCCTGAACTCAAGCGATCCTCCATCCTCAGCCTCCTAAGCAGCTGGGACCACAGGCACGTGCAACCACGCATGGCTAATTTTTTGAATTTTTTGTAGACACGGCGTCTTGCTGTGTTACCCAGGCTGGTCTTGATGTCCTGGGCTCAAGCGAACCTCCTGCCTTAGCCTCCCAAAGTGCTGGGATTACAAGCTGGTTTGAACTCCTGAGCTCAAGTGATCTTCCCACCTCAGCCTCCCAAAGTGTGGGGATCATAGATGTGAGCCAACATGCCCGGCCTGAACCATAAACGCATTTTGTAAAGCAAAAAAAAACAAAAACAAAACAAAATAAATCAAGCTCCAAAAGGTCACAAGTGTGATTCCGTGCACATGACATTCTGGAAAAAGTAAAGCACTAGGGACTGCTGCGGTCGGAGGGAGCCGGCCCCACATTCCAGGATGACAGGACAGTTCTGGGGTCAGGGGGCTGTGGGGGTTCTGGGATGATGGGACGGTTCTGGGGTTGGGTGGGAGCCGTGGGGGTCCTGGAATGACGCGACAGTTCTGTACAGAATATGGTGGTGGAGGACATTCTGAATATTTGTCAAACCCATAGAGATGCACATTACAGACTACATTTTACTATATATTAATGTTGGAAATCAACCTGGATGTAGGGATGGGAGAGGATCCAAGACAGACTGCAGGCTGTGACCAGCAAAGAGAGGTGCATGGGAGCGAATCCCACAGCCACACTGAAGGATGTGAGGGAGAAAGGAGCTGGTTTAAGTGACTTGGTGTCTTCACAGGATGCTCTTGGGGAGGAAATATAATTGTCCTCAACCTCCATGACTTCTGAGTCGGGACAGACTCCTGTGACAAAAGACAGGTTAACAAGAGAAAAGCGAACAGGTGGTAAACACACCCAGTACCCATCAGTGGGAGGAATCTCAATGGGTTAGCTGTTTGCATTGCTAGAGAGGCATACTTGAGGCTGAGTAAGTTACAAATAAAAGAGGTGTATTTAGGCTCATGGTTGTGCAGGCTGCACAGAATGCATGGTGCTGGCATTCGCTTCTAGGAAGGCCTCAGGGAGCTTCCAATTGTGGCAGAAGGCAAAGGAGAAGCAGGTGCATCACCTGCAAGACGGAGACGCCAGGCCGCCTGAAACCACCAGCTCTTATAAACTCAGAACAGGTTCTCGCTTGGTACCACGAGGAGAGAACCAAGCCATTCACGGGAGATCTGCCATGACTCAAACATCTCCCACCAGGCCCCATCTCCAACATTGGAGGTCATATATTTCAACATGAGATTTGGAGGGGACAAACATCCAAACCACCTCACTCAGTGAAAATAACAAAGCAGTCGCTTACAATTCTAGCTTACAGCATCTTCAGGAAAGAGCAATAAATTTGCAGACAGAGGGCAAAGGAAAGCAGTGTTGGGCTTCCAAAGGTGGGAAATTGTGGGAAGCTAAAACATATGGGAGCAAACGAATGGGGTAAGGTTTGCTTACAGATTTCCCTGGTACCTTCTCTGGGCTGGTAAGTGTCCAGAGCTGTCTCCAGTAAAGGAGAATTTATATCCTGTCGTAGTGTAGAAGAGTTTTTCCTTCATTTGCTGCTAAATTGCTTTTATCTCAAACTAAGTTTTATGTCAAAGAGGCATATTTTACGGTGACACATTCTGGTTTCCTTTAATACAGTGAGGGTAAAGAGCTGTTCAGAAACCCCGTTCTCTGGAAACACCGTTCTCTAGTTGGTGAATAGAAACACTGTTCTCTAGTTGGTAAATTTGTTTCCCACAGGGGTATGAATTAGCAAACTATGTGTTTGCCAGTACGGAACAAACGTGGATATTCTGCAGATAATGATGAGTTACAGGTCCTCCCTGTGGAAGACAGAAGTTACGAGTAAGGAAAGGCACAGGTGAGAATGAGTTATGTGGCCCTGGATGGGCAGGCCCTGGGGCCTCAGAATGAACCCAGGTGTCTTTAAATAGATACAGCCACATAGTTACAGAAATAAGCAGACCTGCAGATGCGTGCACACGAGTCACAGACCCTCCTCTCCTCTTCTGGCTCCCGCTGCTGACAGAGCTAAAGCTGCAGCACTCAGACACAGCAAGCACAGCCTGTGGCCGCATTCTGGTCTCTGAACACCATTCTCCAGTAAAGGAATCTGGGCTCCTGGGAGAATGGTTGATCCAAGACTGGGAGGGAAAATGCAAAATGAGCCTGGAGCATCTCATGGCTCCAGGACATTAGGAGATACTTGAAAAGCAAACTGACAGGTGCGATAAAAGGACCCAGATGCCACCCCAAAAAACGTTACCAATGGCCAAACCTGGAAGTTTGAGTAGGAAAGTAAAGAATAATAGCTTTGGCGTATGAGTAAAAGAATAGAATAAATGTCCCTTGAATCCCTTCGGATGGAAATAACTGAATAAGTAGAAGAGAAGAAACAAATCTTCCTTACAGAAATTCCCGTCAATCGATGAAGAAAGGAGGAGGGAAGTGGAAAATTAGCATTTCCACCATCATAACGATTGCTGCAGGCTGTGTCCCCTGACAGACCTGAATAGGAACGTTTAAGGAGAAACAAGTATCTGCATCGCCTTGAAGCCTCCTGGCCACCGTGAGCTGAGTCCACTGATGGAGGCTGGTGTCCCCTGTGGCAGGATCTGCCGGCACCGTGTGCCTCCTGACAGGCCACCACACATGCCCAGCCCCCTCAGCGCTGGCCTTCAGAAAGCAGACCAGCGCAGATGGAAGGCAGGTCTACCAGGTACCTGACCAGCACTCCTCAAAACCTCAAGGTCGTGACAGACTGCGAAAGAAAGATGAACTGTCACAGACGAAGACACCAAGGAGACATGAGGACCAACGCAGCGTGGGACCCTGGACCAGCCACTAAATAGAGATAGGGCATTTGGCTGGGCGCGGTGGCTCAAGCCTGTAATCCCAGCACTTTGGGAGGCCGAGAGGGGCGGATCGCGAGGTCAGGAGATCGAGACCATCCTGGCTAACACTGTGAAACCCCGTCTCTACTAAAAAAAAAAAAAAAAAATACAAAAAACTAGCCGGGCGAGGTGGCGGGCGCCTGTGGTCCCAGCTACTCGGGAGGCTGAGGCAGGAGAATGGCGTGAACCCGGGAGGTGGAGCTTGCAGTGAGCTGAGATCCGGCCACTGCACTCCAGCCTGGGCGACAGAGTGAGACTCCGTCTCAAAAAAAAAAAAAAGAGATAGGGCATTTGTCCAAAATTGGTAACATTCAAATGAGCTTTGTAGTTTAGCTAATGGCAGTGTACCAAAATTCATCGCTTGTTTTTGATGGATGCACCACGGTTCTGTAAGGAGTTAACATGGGACTGAATGAAGGTATCAGGCTTCTGTAACTCTTTTTTTTTTTTTTTTTTGTTGAGACGGAGTCTCGCTCTATCACCCAAGCTGGAGTGCAGTGGCCGGATCTCAGCTCACTGCAAGCTCCGCCTCCCGGGTTCCCGCCATTCTCCTGCCTCAGCCTTCTGAGTAGCTGGGACTACAGGCGCCCGCCACCTCGCCCGGCTAGATTTTTGTATTTTTTTTAGTAGAGACGGGGTTTCACCGTGTTAGCCAGGATGGTCTCGATCTCCTGACCTCGTGATCCGCCTGTCTCGGCCTCCCAAAGTGCTGGGATTACAGGCTTGAGCCACCGCGCCCGGCCTTCTGTAACTCTTATGTCTACAACCAATGGCATTTTCAGTGGATCACGTTGCACTTACAAGTACACTGAGGGAGGCTGACATCTTTATGGTGTTGCACCTTCTTACCCAAGGGCTGTGGGGAAAAGAAAGAGAGATCAGAGTGTTACTGTGTCTATATAGAAAGAAGTAGACATAACAGACTCCATTTTGTTCTATATTTGAGATGCTGTTAATCTGTGACCCTACCCCCAACCTTGTCCTTGCAAGAGACATGTGCTGTGGTGACTCAAGGTTTAAGGGATTTTGGGCTGTGCAGGGTGTGCTTTGTTAAACAAGTGCCTGAAGGCAGTGTGCTTGTGAAAAGTCATCACCATTCTCTTAACCTCAAGTACCCAGCTCTGCCTAGGAAAGCTAGGTATTGTCCAAAGTTTCTCCCCATGTGATAGTCTGAAATGTGGCCTCATGGGAAGGGAAAGACCTGATCGTCCCCCAGCCTGATACCCGTGAAGGGTCTGTGCTGAGGAGGACTAGTACAAGAGGAAAGAAGGCCTCTTGGCAGTTGAGATAGAGAAAAGCATCTGTCTCCTGCCTGTCCCTGGGCAATGGAAAACCCGATTGTCTGTTCTGTTTACTGAGAAAGGAGAAAACCGCCTTAGGGCTGAAGGCGGGACATGCTAAAGAGCAATACTACTTTTATGCACTAAAAAGGTTTATGGAGATGTTTACATATGCATATCAAGGCACAGCACTTTTCCTTAAACTTATTCACGTCACAGAGATCTTTATTCATATGTCTTGCTGCTGACCTTCTCCCTACAATGATCCTATTATCCTGCCACTTCCCTTTTTCTAAGATGGTAAAGATAATAATCAATAAATACTGAGGGAACTCAGAGACTGGTGCCGGCACCGGTCCCCTGGGCCTACTTTTTCTTTCTCTATACTTTGTATCTGTGTCTCATTTCTTTTCTCAAGTCTCTCGTTACATCTAACCATCTAACGAGAAATGCCCACAGGTGTGGAGGGGCAGGCCACCCCTTCAACGGCACTTAAATTTGTCCAAGTCTAGCTTAAGTTACTTATTTATTTATTTTTGAGAAGGAGTCTCACTCTGTCGCCCAGGCTGGAGTGCGGTGCCACAATCTCCGCTCACTGCAACCTCCGCCTCCCGGGTTCAAGTAATTCTCCTGCCTCAGTCTCCGAATGACTGGGATTACAGGCACCAGTCACCATGCCCAGCTGATTTTTGTATTTTTATGTTTTAATTTTTATTATTTATTTATTTTTATTTATTTTTATTTTTTATTTTTTTATTTTTGAGACGGAGTCTCGCTCTGCCACCCAGGCTGGAGTGCAGTGGCCAGATCTCAGCTCACTGCAAGCTCCGCCTCCTGGGTTTACGCCATTCTCCTGCCTCAGCCTCCCGAGTAGCTGGGACTACAGGCGCCCGCCACCTCGCCTGGCTAGTTTTTTGTATTTTTTAGTAGAGACGGGGTTTCACCGTGTTAGCCAGGATGGTTTCGATCTCCTGACCTCGTGATCCGCCCGCCTCGGCCTCCCAAAGTGCTGGGATTACAGGCTTGAGCCAACGCGCCCGGCCTATTTTTATTTTTTTGAGACGGAGTCTCGTTCTGTTGCCCAGGCTGGAGTGCAATCAGCTCACTGCAACCTCCACCTCCTGGGTTCACGCAATTCTTCTGCCTCAGCCTCCTGAGTAGCTGGGATTATAGGCACCCACCACCACACCCAGCTATGTTTTTGTATTTTTAGTAGAGACAGGGTTTCACTATGTTGGCCAGACTGGTCTCGAACTCCTGACCTTGTTATCCGCCCACGTCAGCCTCTCAAAGTGCTGGGATTACAGGTATGAGCCACGTGCCCTGCCTTATTTTATTTTTTATTTATCTTTTTCTTTCTTTCTTTCTTTTCTTTTTTTTTTTTTTTGAGACGGAGTCTCGCTCTGTCGCCCAGGCTGGAGTGCAGTGGCGCAAACTCGGCTCATTGCAAGCTCCGCCTCCCATGTTCACGCCATTCTCCTGCCTCAGCTTCCCAAGTAGCTGGGACTACAGGCACCCGCTACCACGCCCGGCTAATTTTTTTTTTTTTTTGAGGCGGAGTCTCGCTCTGTCACCGGGACTGGAGTGCAGTGGCCGGATCTCAGCTCACTGCAAGCTCTGCCTCCCGGGTTTATGCCATTCTCCTGCCTCAGCCTCCGGAGTAGCTGGGACTACAGGCGCCCGCCACCTCGCCCGGCTAGTTTTTGTATTTTTAGTAGAGACGGGGTTTCACCGTGTTAGCCAGGATGGTCTCGATCTCCTGACCTCGTGATCCGCCCGTCTCGGCCTCCCAAAGTGCTGGGATTACAGGCTTGAGCCACCGCGCCTGGCCCGGCTAATTTTTTTTGTATTTTTTAGTAGAAAGGGGGTTTCACCATGTTAGTCAGGATGGTCTCGATTTCCTGACCTCGTGATCCGCCCGTCTCAGCCTCCCAAAGTGCTGGGGATTACAGGCGTGAGCCACTGCACCTGGACCTTATTTTATTTTTAATTGACATATAAAATAATTGCACATATTTATGGAGTACATAGTGATGTTTGGATCCATATAACATGTAGTGATCAAATCGAGGTAATTAACATATCTGTCAAATCAAACATTTACCATTTCTTGGTATTGGGGTCATTCCACATCCTCCCTCTAGCCATTTGAAACTAGTCCCCCTCCAGTGCTATAGAACACTGAACTTGTTCCTTCTGTAATTTTGTATCCTTTAGCAAATCTCTCCCTATCCATGATTGTTTTCTTTTCCCCAGAATCAGCAAGTCGTCCCACATCGGAAGAGACTACTACTGTGGTGATCAGAATTTCTAGCCCTGGACCTGGGGGGAGGAGAGGTTGCCAGGAGTCTTGCTCCCTGAAGCCTGCCATTCTCCCTGGGGTCACATCAGATCTGAGCTCTGTTGAGGCTACTCAGAGTGTGGGCTTTGGCACCAGGCGGACCTGAGCTTGAAGCTCTCATCACTTGTTACTGGGGTCCTTGATTTTCACTTCTTTACCGTGCTCGTGCACACTTACCTCAGCAGCTTTTCCTGTTGGTCCATTAATGACATAAGAGGCAACTGATCATGCTGAGGGTTGTACGGGTAGGGTTAATGAACGAGAGGCAACGATTGTGCTGATGGGTGTACGGTTAGGGTTAATGAATGAGAGGGCGACTGATCATGCTGATACGTGTACAATTAGAGTTAGCAAATGACATGTCAGAAAAATGTAAAACAGGAAGTGTTAAAGTAAAATATATGCCAATAAGCAGAAAAACTGAAGCAAAACTCCCATAATATAATTTTTTAAATGAACCCCTTCTATGGGAATTTAGATTACTTTTTTTCTGTTTAAAATAATCCCTCTGGGGCCAGGCACAGTGGCTCACACATATAATCCCTGCACTTTGGGAGGCCAAGGTGGGAGGATTGCTTGATTCCAGGAGTTTGTGACCAGCTTGAGCAACATAGGGAGACCCCATCTCTACAGAAAATACAAAAATTAGCTGAGTGTGGTGGTGCACGCTTGTGGTCTCAGCTACTTAGGAAATTGAGGTGGGAGGATCGCTTCAGCCCGGGAGGTGAAGGCTGCAGTGAGCTGTGATTGTATAACTGAACTCCAGCCTGGGCAACAGAGCAAGACTTCGTCTCAAAAATGATAAAATGGGCAGGGCACCGTGGCTCACACTTGTAATCCCAGCACTTTGGGAGGCTGAGGTGGGCAGATCACAAGGTCGGGAGTTCGAGACCAGCCTAGCCAATATATGGTGAAATCCTGTCTCTACTGAAAGTACAAAAATTAGCTGGGCGTGGTAGTGCACACCTGTAGTCCCATCTACTTGGGAGGCTGAGGCAGGAGAATCGCTTGAACCTGGGAGGCGGAGGTTGCAGTGAGCCAAGATGGCACCACTGCACTCCAGTCTGGGCAACAGAGTGAGACTCCATCTCAAATAATAATAATAATAAAAATTTTAAGAAAATAATGCCTTTGGGAGCATCTTTTATACCTATGTGTTGGTTCATCTTGGATAGTTTCCTTTTGAGAGACTCCTTGAAGAATGGCTGGGTCAGAGGGTGTCAGCCTTTCAGCTTCTGTGTCTGAGTTGCTTTCCAGGAGCTGCTCATGAGAAGGCCTTAATACTGTCCTGAGTGTTAGGTGCTGTGACTTAAGCCTCTTAAAACGGGCAAGATTTGTCAATTTCCTTGAAGAACTTAAACCCTGGTAGTCTTGTTTTTAGAAGGTTATGAAACAGGAACCCTCTCACAAAAAAGAACCAAAACTTTTACCTTCTTCGAAAGTGGGTTTAAAAAAAAATAGTTCAAAGTCATTTGCGGCAAGAAAAATTCGGTAACTGCAATAATGCTCATGTTCCCATTACAGACTCACTGGAATGCTGTCTCCTGAGAGCCCTGGGATCCAAGGTGTGCTTAATTAGAGCTTGTTTTTATTTAAGAATGAAATCCTGCTAACCAGAGCCTATTCCTAATAATGGAAAACACAGAATGGGAACTGAAATCCACATGAAGCCACTTCTCTATCTGAACTCATGACTAGCCTCAAAGGGGGATTTAAAAATGACTCTGTGTGGCCGGGCGCGGTGTCTCTCGCCTGTAATCCCAGCATTTTGGGAGGCCAAGGCGGGCGGATCACGAGGTCAGAAGATCGAGACCAGCCTGGCCAACATGGTGAAACCCCGTCTCTAGTAAAAATACAAAAATTAGCCGGGCGTGGTGGCAGGCACCTGTAGTCCCAGCTACTTGGGAGGCTGAGGCAGGAGAATGGCATGAACCCAGGAGGTGGAGCTTGCAGTGAGTCGAGATTGCATCACTGCACTCCAGCCTGGGCGACAGAGCGGGACTCTGTCTCAAAAAAAAAAAAAAAAAAAAAAAAGAAAAAGGAAAAAAAAAAGGCTCTGTGCTGCCATTGGCATACAGCAGAACTGAGCATCACGGGGCAGACATGTCAGAACCACGTTCACGTCATGCCTGAGGAGGTGGTGATGAGAGGAAGGGTGTGACGAAAGGCCTGCAGACACACGCCCATCTGTGGTGCCCAGGTGGGATCTGTTAGGAAGGCTTCCTGGAGGCATCAGTCATCAGTTAATCTGGCCATTGTCTGTTTCCATTTCATAAGAAGAAAACTTTACGATCCAGACAAGAGCATTAGGAAAGATCAAAATGACCATGGCACTGACTTCGAAAAAATCCTCAGTGAGGATTTATCTAGGCAGAGCTAGGTAAAAATGCCTCATTCATTTTCCATTTTTCCTTCTAATTTTTATTTTGGAGAGTCTTTTTTTTTTTTTTTTGAGACAGAGTCTTGCTCTGTCGCCCAGGCTGGAGTGCAGTGGCCGGATCTCAGCTCACTGCAAACTCCGCCTCCCGGGTTCACGCCATTCTCCTGCCTCAGCCTCCCGAGTAGCTGGGACTACAGGCGCCGCCACCTCGCCCGGCTAGTTTTTTGTATTTTTTTTAGTAGAGACGGGGTTTCACCGTGTTAGCCAGGATGGTCTCGATCTCCTGACCTCGTGATCCGCCCGTCTCGGCCTCCCAAAGTGCTGGGATTACAGGCTTGAGCCACCGCGCCCGGCCATATTTTTGTATTTTTAGTAGAGATGAGGTTTTGCCATGTTGGCCTGTCTGGTCTTGCACTCCTGGCCTCAAGTGGTCCGACTGCCTCGGCCTCCCAGAGTGCCCAGATTGCAGGCGTGAGCCACTGCACCTGGTCTCTTTTAACTTTTAAAATCAACTTGATTGAGGTTAGTTTACACAAAATAAAGAAATCCATTTTAGGTGCTGTTTGAAGAATTTTGACAAGTATACTCACCCATGAAACCACCACCCAAGATAGAACACTTTCTTCAACCCAGAAGGCTCCGGCATGCCCTCTGTGGTTCACCCGACCCCTAAACCCGCACAGCCACGGGTCTGCTTTGTCGTGAGAGATGAGTTTTTGTATCACAGTATTTCACTTGGTTGGAATCACAGAGTGTATACTTCGTTGTGTCTGGGTTCTTTCTCTTTGGGTGATGTTTTTGAGGCTCGCCCATGTTGCCGTACGTACCATGCATTCACCCTTTTTAGTGCAAAGGCATATCCCACTGTTTGGCGCTACCATAATTTTTTTGCTTGTTCACCTGTTGAAGGACATTTGGGTTGTTGTTTCCAGTTTTTTGGTTGTTACAAATAAAGCTGCTGTGAATGTTTGTGTACAGGTCTTTTGTGGACCTGTGCTTTCCCTTCAGTAAATACTTGGGAGTGGAATGGCTGGGGCATGTGGTAGGTGCGCGTTTAGCTTCCAGAGAAACTGCCACCTGTTTCTCCAAAGTGGCTGCACCATTGCACATTCCCCACAGCAGCGTCTCCACATCTCTGCCAACACTTGGTATTGTCAGTCTTTTTGTGTTTTAATTTTTTCTTTTTCTTTTTTTTTTTGAGACGGAGTCTCCCTCTGTCGCCCGGGCTGGAGTGCAGTAGCCGGATCTCAGCTCACTGCAAGCTCCGCCTCCCGGGTTCACGCCATTCTCCTGCCTCCGCCTCCGGGGTAGCTGGGACTACAGGCGCCCGCCACCTCGCCCGGCTAGTTTTTTGTATTTTTTAAGTAGAGACGGGGTTTCACCATGTTAGCCAAGATGGTCTCGATCTCCTGACCTCGTGATCCGCCCGCCTCGCCCTCCCAAAGTGCTGGGATTACAGGCTTGAGCCACCGCGCCTGCCCGCCTTTTTGTTTTCTTAATGGTATCTATGAAAGAGCAAGCTTTCAGCTTTTTAAAATGTATTTTATTTTGAGACAGGGTCTTGCTCTGTCACCCAGGCTAGAGGGCAGTGACGCAATCATGGCTCACTGTGGCCTTGACCTCCCAGGCTCAAGTGATCCTCCTGCCTCAGCCTCCTGAGTAGCTGGGACTACAGGAATGTGCCACCATGCCCAGAAAATTTCTGAGTTTTTTTATAGAGACAAGGTCCACTGTGTTGCCCAGGCTGGTCTCAAACTCCTGGGCTCAAACAAATCCACCCGCCTGGGCCTCCCAAAGTGTTGGGATTACAGGCATGAGCCACCGCGTCCAGCTCAACACCCCCTTATCCTATCTCAAGCATTTCTTTCTACTGACTTCAAGTCTTTAACTCTTTCAAACAGTTGCCAATCAGAAAATCTTTGACTCCATCCATGACCTGTAAGACCCTTCCAAACTTCTCTTCAAGATGCTCTGCCTTTCCAGGCCAAACCAAAGTATACTAACCTGCATCCGTTTACACCTTTGGCCGCAACTTCTGCCTCCCTAAAATGTGTAAAATCAAACTAGAACCCAGCCACCTTACACATATTCTCAGGACGTCCTAAAGCTGTTCCATGGGCCGTGGTCACTTGTATTGGCTCAGAATAAACCTCTTTTTCTTTTCTTTTTCTTTCTTTCTTCCTCTTTCTTCTTTCCCTTTCTCTCTCTTTCTCTCCTTCCTTCCTTCTTCTTCTTCTTTTTTTTTTTTTTTTGAGATGGAATCTTGCTCTGTCCACCAGGCTGGAGTTCTCCATCATAGGCTCATGCAGCCTCAAACTCCTGGGCTCAAGGGTAAACCTCTTTCAATATTTTACAAGTTTGGCTTTTTCATCAAAAGTGCCTTGGCATCTTTGTTTTCTTGTTTATTTGGTTTTTGCTTTTTCGAGACAGGATCTCACTCTCATGACCCAGGCTGGAGTGCAGTGGTGCCATCACCGCTCACTGCAGCCTCGACTTCCCAGGCTTAGGTGATTCTCCCCCTTCAGCCTCATCAGCCTCCCAAGTAGCTGGGACTACGGGTGCGTGCCACAACACTCAAATAATTTTTTGTATTTTTTTTTTTTTTGTATTTTTTTTTTTTTTTTTTTTTGAGACGGAGTCTCGCTCTGTCGCCCAGGCTGGAGTGCAGTGGCCAGATCTCAGCTCACTGCAAGCTCCGCCTCCTGGGTTCACGCCATTCTCCTGCCTCAGCCTCCCGAGTAGCTGGGACTACAGGCGCCCGCCAACACGCCCGGCTAATTTTTTGTATTTTAGTAGAGACGGGGTTTCACCGTGTTAGCCAGGATGGTCTCGATCTCCTGACCTTGT
>NC_045455.1:912687-957715 GCF_002776525.5 Piliocolobus tephrosceles
TTTTTTGTATTTTTAGTAGAGATGGGATTTCACCATGTTGCCCAGGCTGGTCTTGTACTCCCGAGCTCAAGTGATCCATGTGCCTCGGCCTCCCAAAATACTGGTACTACAGGTGTGAGCCACTGTACCCGGCCTGGCATCTCTGTTGAAAATACCTTGACCTGATGTAAGTGGATGAAGTTTTGTACTCTCTGTGTAACTGAGTTGATCTATATATCTACCCTTTTGCCAATATCGCAATGTCTTGATTTATAGTAAGTCTTGGTATTAGGTAGAGTAAGTCTTCCAACTTTGTTCTTTTGAAATTTGTTTTGACTATTTGCACTTCCATATACATTTTAGAATTAGCTTGTCATTTTTCTATAAAGAAAGCCAGAACTTTTCTGGGCTCTGGATTGAATCTATATATCAGTTTGGAGAGGACTGACATCTTAATATTGAGTTTGACAATAATGTGGTATACTAAAACTACTACTAAAAATATAAAAATTAACTGGGTGTGGTGGCAGGTGCCTGTAGCCCCAGCTACTCGGGAGGCTGAGGCAGGAGAATCGCTTGAACCCAGGAGACAGAGGCTGCAGTGAGCCAAGATCATGCAACTGCACTCCAGTCTGGTGGCAGAGTGAGACTCCGTCTGAAAAAAAAAAAAAAGTGAATTTCCTGTCTGCCTTTTGTAAAACAAAAATAAAATTCAAAGCCCCTCAGAGCATGTGAATGGACCCCTCTTATCAGGGAGGGCATTTCCGAGGCTAACCTGATGGGTTGGCTCAGGCCGTGATGAGGGCAGGGGTTGGACGTGCCTCATGATACCCCCTCTCGTTTGGAATTACTGATAGAACAGACTCTAAGCCTCATGAGAATCTGTTCCCTCTGAGGCTGCATCTGCATGCTGAAAGTTTGGTCTCCCCAGTCCCTTATTATAAGCCAGACATTCCTTTCTGTTGATTCCAGATCTTTAGATAATAACTCTTTCAGCCAATTGCCAAACAGAAACATTTTAGATCTCCTACAACCTGGGAGCCTCCTGCAGTTCCCCTTCCAGACCAAACTAATGTACATCTTACATGTATGTGACCGATGTCTCATGTCTCCCTAAAAGTAAATTAGTCTGTGTCCCGACCACCTTGGGCACATGTTCTCAGGATCCCCAGAGGCTGCGTCACGAGCCACTGGTCACTCATACTTGGCTCAGAATAAACCTCTTCAAATATTTCAGTTTGACTCTTTGTCAACACTTTGGATTGACTGTTCTTTCGAATTATACTGTCCCCTCTGTTGGCTTGTTCCTTCTCTCTTTGCGTCTCTCTCTCCGTCTCTCTCTCCTATTGTTAGTGGCTGCACCAGGGTTACCACATGACCATCTCCCCCAGGGCTGCCACACGCATCTCTGGCTCATCACACTCACCAGACGATATCTCCTTTCCCATTCTTTGCGTCGTGTCATATGTTTTACTTCTATATATGGTATTAATGCCAACATATATTATTTTTGCTTTAACCAGTTGTTTTTAAAGAAAATAATAAGACTGTGAAGCTAATTTGTGTGTGTGTTTACCCAAATGCTTGCGACTGCGGGCGCTCCCCAAGCCTTTGGCAGACCCTGGCTTCTATCTGTCTTCGCTTTCCAGCAGCTGAAGCAGCTCCTTCCTCCTGCACTTCTCTTACTAGAGGTCTCTGTCTGAAAAGGCATTACTTTGCCTTCATTCAGGAATGCATTTTCACTGAATACAGACTTCCAAGCTGACAGCGTTTGCTTCAGTTCTTCACGAACGTTTCTGAAGACAAGCCATTTAGATTTGTATGGAACTGGGTTTTCCTGAGGAAGAGACTCTGCGCTTGTGCGTGACTGTGACTCATTCCTCTTTGCTGGTGTGTGGTGTGTGTCCTAAGCAGCTTTGTGTGCCTTCGCTTGGAACAACCCCATGAGGTAAGTAGGATTATTATCTCCACTTAAAAGATAAGAAAACCAAGGTTTAAAGAATTGCAGGAATTTGCTCAGGGGCACCTGGACAGCGACAGAGGGAGGACCTGGCAGAGGGGGGACCTGGCCAGTGTTAAAGCTTCTCTGCTGATCCCAGTGCCTTGAAGGTGCTATTTATTCTGTGAAGAGTGGACTCCTAATGGGCGTCCACTTCTCAGTGCAATGCTGCCTCAACCCACGCTGTGAAGAGTGGACTCCTAACGGGTATTCACTTCTCAGTGCAATGCTGCCTCAACCCACGCTGCAGTCGGCCTTGGTTCCTCCATCACTCACCACGGAAAGCTGTACCTCTCCTCGGCTCTCCGCCCCTCTGCTTCCCTGGCAGCCTCTGCTGGGGGTGATCACACTGCCGGGGGTTTGGTCCCCCTGTTCTGTTCCCCGGGAAGCTTGCCTACAGTTATTTGTCGTTTCCGTATGCTCAGATTTTCTCTCTCCTTTTTTCTCTTGCTTGCTCAATTTGATGCTTGCTCAGTTCTCATTACCCGAGAGCAGCTCTCCCTGGCCCCTGCCTTGCCTCCAGCCACCCCTCGTCACAGCCACCACCCCTCGGGCCCAGCACACAAACTGAATGGAGGTTTCTGATTCTCACCACACCTTGAAACTCCCTTCTTTGGTTCTGTCACGCCCGTACTTCTCCTTGTTCTTATCTCGCTGGTCTTTGTTCCTTCCACTGGCCCTGCTTCATTCACTCCCCAGTGTTTACTGGGCACTGTGCACCAGATGCTATACACCTGGGCACAGGCTTGTGCCTAAAAACACGACTTCAGAAGCCTGACGAATGGGGGCCCAGATCACACGTGTGCTTGAACTTGAGACCCGTCTCAAAGAAAAAAAATGTACAACTCTCTGAGGGCACTAATTCAATTTGTTTCTTTTTCTTGACGGGATCTAGCTCTGTTGCCCAGGCTGAAGTGCAGTAGTGCGATCACAGCTCACTGCAGCCTTGACTTCCTGGGCTCAAGCCATCCTCCCACCTCAGCCTTCTGAGCAGCCGGGAGTACAGGCATTAAATTACCACACCTGGCTAATTTTTGTATTTTTTTGTAGAGATGGGTTTTCACCATGTTGCCCAGGCTGGTCTTGAGCTCCTGGGTTCAAGCAATCTGCCCACCTTGGCCTCCCAAAGGGCTGGGATTATAGGCGTGAGCCACCACACCCCACGGTTGTGTAATTTTAATCCTAACAGCTTCGTTTTCCTGATGTGCAGGAAGTCAGTACACTGAGACACTGGGGACTGCAGCAGAGACGGAGCTTAACACCCAGAGGGGAACTGAACAAGAGACAGAGGAAGCCTTGAACCCACCTCTCCGAGGAGTTTGGGGCTTGGGATTTTAAGAGTTTCAGAGTGGCCGAGGTGTGGGAGTTGCTGATGGGTTGAAGAGTGCAGGCTGAAATCATGGGATGGGGGAGATGAAGAAACTGCATTCTCATGCCGCCTCAGCGCCCTGTGGGAGCCTTTGACTGGTTGATGTCAGCTGTTCTGCTGGAATTGAGGATCTGAAAAACATATTAAGCAATGTTTAAAGCCTTATGGGTCTAACGTCAGTGGTCCTATCTATGAGAACAATGGGGGTGCAAACGGTCAGTATCTAGGGCTACATGACTTTCAGTTATAAGGAAGTGGGCCAGAATGCAGCCTGATTCATGCTTAGTTGTGACTGCATCTCTGCCCAGAACCCGGCATGTAATTCCTGCTAACCCTGTGAGGACAGTTTAAGTTTCAAGAAGATATTCTAGAAATAAAATAAAAACAATTTTTTATTAAAAAGAAAAAAAAAGAGGCCAGGCGCGGTGGCTCAAGCCTGTAGTCCCAGCACTTTGGGAGGCCGAGGAGGGTGGATCACGAGGTCAGGAGATCGAGACCATCTTGGCTAACACGGTGAAACCCTGTCTCTACTAAAAATACAAAAAATTAGCCGGGCGTGGTGGCGGGCGCCTGTAGTCCCAGCTACTCGGAGGCTGAGGCGGGAGAATGGCATGAACCTGGGAGGCGGAGCTTGCAGTGAGCCGAGATCGCACCACTGCACTCCAGCCTGGGTGACAGAGCCAGACTCCGTCTCAAAAAAAAAAGAAAAAAAGAAAAAAAAGAAATAATATAAAAACATAAAACAATATTTTATTAAAAAGAAAAACCAAGAAATTATAATCTGATAATAGAGGCCACCAAGAGAAAAGCTAACCAGAAACAAAGATGGAACAGTGAACTATGGGTGGGGAGAGGTGAGGCCAGGCCATCTTCTCATTAGACCTTCCAGTTGGTTTACTTAGAAAGATTAGTGCTAGGGAAAGTGATAGCAAAAAAGTTGAAGGGGAAGAGGCAATGTAGAATGTTAAAAAAGAACATTTCCCGCAACAGAAAGAAGTCCTGAGTCTTTCAGTTTGAAGGTTCAGTGAGTGGCTGGCAGGCCAAATGAACGTGGACGTACACTGAGACACTCTTGTGAAATACCAGAACTCCAGGAAGAGAAGACTCCAAAAGTTACGTGAAAGAACTACAAGTTAGTCACAAAATGGCACCAGTCTTTAGAGCTAGAAAACAGAAGACGATGAAAGTGTAATCCCTTCAAAGTTCTGAGGGAAAATGATTTTGAGCCTGGAGTTTTTACGTAGCCAAACAATCCAACACAAGTGTAAAATAAACACAGTCCAGCTAGGATTTGGAAAATTTGTCTCCCATGCATTCTTTCTGAGAAGATCATTTAAGAATCTACTTAATGAGGCCTGGCACAGTGGCTCACGCCTGTAATCAGCACTTTGGGAGGCCGAGGCGGGCAGATCACCTGAGGTCAGAAGTTCGAGACCAGCCTGGCTAAATGGCGAAACCCCGTCTCTACTGAAAATACAAAAATTAGCTGGGCATGGTGACGTGTACCTGTAGTCCCAGCTACTCAGGAGGCTGAGGCAAGTTAGGAGTTTGAGACCAGCCTGGCTATAAATGGTGGCACCCCGTCTCTGCTGAAAATACAAAAATTAGCTGGGCATAGTGGTGCGCCTGTAATCCCAGTTACTCAGGAAGCTGAGGCAGGAGAATCGCTTGAACCCAAGAAGCAGAGGTTGTAGTGAGCTGAGATCGTGCCACTGCACTCTCCAGCCTGGGCAACAGAGTGAGACTCCGTTGCATAAACAAAAACAAAACAAAAAAACCCCGAATCTACTTAATAAAACCAGAAGACAAGAAAAAGAGAAGACTGAGATCCAAGAAGGAGTGGACCTAAACAGGAATGCAGAGAAAATGGGTTCCAGGATCACAGCTATGCACAGGCTCAAAAGCAAATGATGCAGCCAGAAGTGGGAGCACACTCGAATCACGCCTGGGAATGGCCACAGCACTCTCGACTCTGGCCTGGGAAACACAATGAGAACTCGTCTCTTAACCAAAAAAAAAAGAGGCAAATGATTCGTTCTATTATTATTATTATTATTATTGTATTTTTAGTAGAGGCGGGGTTTCACCGTGTTAGCCAGGATGGTCTCGATCTCCTGACCTCGTGATCCACCTGTCTTGGCCTCCAAAAGTGCTAGGATTACAGGCGTGAACCACTATGCCCGGCCGATTCATTGTATTATTTATATTATTTTTATTATTAATTTATTTTTTGAGACAGGATCTCACTCTGTCGCCCAGGTTGGAGTGCAGTGGTGCAATCATAGCTCACTGCAGCCTCAACTTCGTGGGCTCAAGTGATCCTCCCACCTCAGCCTCCTGAGAAGCTGGGTCTACAGGCAAACACCAGCATGCCTGACTAATTGTTAAATTTTTTTGTAGAACTGAGGTCTGTTATCCAGGCTGGTCTCAAACTCCTAGCCTCCAGCAATCCTTCCACCTCAGCCTCCCAAAGTACTGGGATTATAGGTGTGAGCCACCGTGCCTGGTCCATAGTTCAATTTAAAACACTAATCCCAGCACTCTGAGAGTCCGCGGCAGGCGGATCACAAGGTCAGGAGTTTGAAATCAGCCTGGCCAATTTGGTGAAACCCAGTCTCTACTAAAAATACAAAAAAAATTAGCCAGGCGTGGTGGCACACACCTGTAATCCCAGTTACTCTGGAGGCTGAGGCAGGAGAATTGCTTGAACCCGGGAGGCTGAGGTTGCAGTGAGCCGAGATTGTGCCACTGCACTCCAGCCTCGGCGACAGAGCAAGACTCCATCTCAAAACCAAAACCAAACTACTTATCAGAGGGCCAGGTACCATGGCTCACAGCTGTAATCCTGTCATCACTTTGGGAGGCTGAGGCGTGCAGATCACCTGAGTTCAGGAGTTTGAGACCAGCCTGGCCAACACAGTGAAACCCTGTTTCTACTAAAAATACAAAAATTAGCCAGGTATAGCTGCACACACCTGTAATCCTAGCTAGTCCAGAGGCTGAGGCAGGAGAATTACTTGAACCCGGGAGGCGGAGGTTGGAGAGAGCTGAGATCGCACCACTGTACCCCAGCCTGGATGACAGAGCAAGACTCCATATTAAAAAAAACCCCACAAAACCCCAAAACAACAAGAAAACCACTATTACAGGATTCTGATAAATATATATATATTTTTTGAGACGGAGTCTCACGCTGTCACCCAGGCTGGAGTGCAGTGGTGCTATCTTGGCTCACTGCAACCTCAGCCTCCTGGGTTCTCCTGCCTCAGCGTCCCGAGTAGCTGGGATTACAGGCACCTGCCACCACGCCCGGCTAAATTTTGTGTTTTCAGCAGAGACGGGGTTTCACTATGTTGTCCAGGCTGGTCTGGAATTCCTGACCTTGTGATCCGCCTGCCTCGGCCTCCCCAAGTGTTGGGATTACAGCCGTGAGCCACTGCGACTGACTCTGAAATGTGTGCTTTAAGAAAAAAAGTGGGTTTATGCAAACTGTGATAAGGAAATTATCTTAGTGATTATATATATATATATATTCTTTTTTTTTTGGTCATCAATAGCAATTAAAAACTCCAGGAAAGGCCGGGCGTGGTGGCTCAAGCCTGTAATCCCAGCACTTTGGGAGGCCGAGACGGGTGGATCACGAGGTCAGGAGATCGAGACCATCCTGGCTAACCCGGTGAAACCCCGTCTCTATTAAAAAATACAAAAAAACTAGCCAGGCGAGGTGGCGGGCGCCTGTAGTCCCAGCTACTTGGGAGGCTGAGGCAGGAGAATGGCGTAAACCCGGGAGGCGGAGCTTGCAATGAGCTGAGATCCGGCCACTGCACTCCAGCCTGGGTGACAGAGCAAGACTCTGTCTCAAAAAAAAAAAAAAAAAAAAACTCCAGGAAAAAAAAAAGGTGGACAAAAATGCCATAGTACAAATATACAGCAAGTTAAAATATGACATAGATTTGTAGCTTTAATGGAGTGTGGAAAGAAATAGCTTGTCTTTAATGCTTATTATTTAATGCTCAATATTCTTTGAGCTGCACAAATACAGGATTACATTTTTTTTTTTTTTTCTTGAGATGGAGTCTTGCTCTGTCGTGCAGGCTAGAGTGCAATGGTGTGATCTTGGCTCACTGCAAGCTCTGCCCCACCCGGGTTCTCACCACTCTCCTGCCTCAGCCTCCTGAGTAGCTGGGACTACAGGCGCCCGCCACCACGCCTGGCTAATTTCTTGTATTTTTAGTAGAGACGCGGTTTCACCATGTTAGCCAAGATGGTCTTGATCTTCTGACTTCGTGATCCACCAGCCTCGGCCTCCCGAAGTGCTGGGATTACAGGCGTGAGTCACCGCGCCCGGCCCACCAATACAGGAGGCATTCATGAGAAACTGAGTACATTCATGGATTGAGAGAATAGGGTTTCAATATGTCCATTACAATTACAAAGGTAACCCATAAAATAATGACAACAGTGGATTAGGTTGGGAGGAGAGCGGGCAGGGAAGTGCAATTACTTTGGGTTGGCTGATTCCTTGTGTTTTATGGTAAAGAAACAACACAGTGGGGCCATTTTGTTTTCTTAATAATTTGTAATTACTTTTAAACATTCTTTTGACACAAAATTTAAAAAATATAAAATGGGCCGGGCGCGGTGGCTCAAGCCTGTAATCCCAGCACTTTGGGAGGCCGAGACGGGCGGATCACGAGGTCAGGAGATCGAGACCATCCTGGCTAACACGGTGAAACCCCGTCTCTACTAAAAAATACAAAAAAACTAGCCGGGCGAGGTGGCGGGCGCCTGTAGTCCCAGCTACTCGGGAGGCTGAGGCAGGAGAATGGCGTAAACCTGGGAGGCGGAGCTTGCAGTGAGCTGAGATCCGGCCACTGCACTCCAGCCTGGGGAACAGAGCGAGACTCCGTCTCAAAAAAAAAAAAAAAAAATATAAAATGGCATATGCATAGAAAAGATTCTCGCGTACCTGCTCCCAGCCTTCCAGAACTCCATTCTGGAGTTCAGCCGTTGTTATTCATACGTACACAGGCCGCACACACAGTGATGACAGGGCAGCACTGTTGTCTCTCTTTTCTCACGTGTATCTCGACAGTCACCCCCAATGGACATCTCTTTAGATGGCAGGTGCCTCTAAACCCAGCTACTGGGGAGACTGAGGTGGGAGAATTGCTTAAACCCAGGAGGCGGAGGGTGCAGTGAGCTGAGATTACACTATTGCACTCCAGCTTGGGCAACAGAGCGAGACTCTACCTCCATTAAAAATAAATAAATACATAAATAAACTAAAATGGAAGCAGGATCTCCCTATGGTGCCCAGGATGGTCTAGAACCCGGGCTCAAACGATCCTCCCATCTTGCTCTCCCATAGTTGGGACCACAGGCTTGAGCCACTGTGCCCAAATGCAACAAATTAAAGGCATCTCACAACGAATCATCCAGATAAAAAAGATGCATTTGTCACTACCCAGCCTCGCTGGTATTCTGTGGTAGAGGTGGCCAGCAAAGAATCATCACTTGAGAGGGGACAGGTGCTCCCTGCTCTGACCTCTGTCTAGTGCAGTAGTAGTCAAAGCGGCTAAAGAGTTATGAAGAATGTGTCGTTTGCATATCACAAAGTTTTATTAATGTAATTTTAAGGCCAATTAAACTAATTTCATTCAAAGTAAGTCTACATTAAATTACAATATTTAATGATTAAATGTACAATATTTAATCATTAATCTCTAGACACAACGAACTTAAAATATAAGAAATAAAAATAGAAATCTGTTTGGCCTTTCTTAGACCACATATCATGGAACTCATAAATGAAAATTCTCAAAGATAGAAATAACAATTAAAGAGTGAGGATTTTAATATGGAAACCCACCCGCATGTTTCAGAAAGAGACTCTTTTAATAATTTAGCACAAAATCAAATTATATAAACTCGGTATATTCCAGAAAATATTGCTTTAAACACTTAGGCCATGATCAAAATTCCTTTGGTAGCTTTTAATCAAAATGAAACATGCTATTATGTAAAATATAAAGTACTTTTAAATGTTATCTCAAAAGTATCTTTGTCATAGTTACCCTTCTAACATCACTACTGAACTTTCCTTTCACTGTTCAACCTCATGTATATATACACAACACAAAACCAGGTACCAACAAAATCCTTTTAATCTTTCCACAAAATAACCTCTGCTTCACAACATCAAGACTTTAAGTCTCCATAAACTTTTTACAGTTTACAGCAGAGAACAAGGATCATCCCTGCGCATGACTGTAAAAACCAAACCAAACTTTATTATTGCAATCATACAAATACTGCAATTAAAAAAAATCAAAGAGCAGTTACCCCAATGCAAAAAAACAGGGACTGCCAGACTCAATCTTAGAATGGAAACACAAACACGCTAGCCCCAAACCCTAAAACAGAGATTCACAAGCAACTCAGCTGAAATGAACAGACGCAGCAGGGCGGACACCATGGCCTTGGCACGTCAGGGAGCTCACTTAGAAACCTTACAAAAAATCAGCCATCAAAGTTTATAACTTTTGGAAATACAGGAAACACAGAGAGGCCAGTGGCTAAGATGCACCATCCATTCGCCAGCTTTGAACCCTGGCTCTTTCTCATGCTCACCCACGAAGGGCCCTCGTCTTCACTCTAAATGCTGGTCATCTGAGCGAGCTGTCTTGAGGGTTACCTAAGGAATCTTCAGAGCTAAAAAATGCAGCATCTAGGGTCTTCTTCATTGTGCATTCATGATCACACACAAGAACAAACCAAACTTTCAGCTTTTTGACACAAGAACAAGACCTTTTAAAGGAACTTCTCTTTAGCAATATCTTCTTGTCCAATCTCAAAGTTATTTTGCACAGAGTAACAGAAACAATTTAAATGCCTAAAAGAACTAGAGGAAAAATTGGAGGGAAAAAGATACATCTGCCGGTTGAAGTCTTCAGCCTTGTGAAGGATGACCCAGGAGCCACCTCCCTTCCTTCACCTTCCAATGTCCACAGCTGGATCAGTCAGAGTCCCAGAAATGGCACAGGTGTGCTTCCTGCTCTGAGGGTACATTCTAGTGTTTCCTGAAGGGGAACAGTCTGCAGATGCGTCAGGCCACGTAGTGGTACTGATTCGGATTGTCTTTGTCTCTCTCCATATAGTCTCTGTCTATCAGAGATTCAATTCTCTTTTTCAAATCTCCAGGCTAAAAAAGAAAAATGAAACGCCCCTAATTATAGTGGCATTAAATTTACAAACGTTTACAAACAAGGGGTATATGCATGAAGTATGTAACTATAATTACAGAAATATATATACAAATAGATATTTATATGAAAATCATTTATAATTATACACATATTTATAAAATGAATAAAACTTTCTATTTCAAAGACAAAGTTAACGTTATCTCTTGATTAAAAAAAACTGTCCATGTGAGTTTATGGTCAGAGCGTGGCTTCCTGAGGGAAATGTGAAACTTGTGAAATGTACATACATCATCTGCCATCAGTAAGAGCACATAAGCAAGGCAGACCCGATCACGACACATTTTTGTTTTTAGAAAGGAAAATCTCATCATGTCTTCTTGGGGTACTTTATCCTTTGTAAGGATGCTTCTGCCTAAGTACTGTATTTTATTTATTTTGAGATGGGGTCTCAGTTTGTTGCCCAGGCTGGAGTGCAGTGGTGCGATCTCAGCTCACTGCAGCCTCCACCTCCTGGACTCAAGCAATCTTCGTGCTTCAGCCTCCCCGGTAGCTGGCACCACGGGCTGCACACCACCAGGCCTGGCTAATTTTATTTTTTGTAGAGAAGGGGTCTTACTATGTTGCCCAGGCTGGTCTCAAATTCCTGGGCTCAATCAATCCGCCTGCCTCAGCTGCCAAAGTGCTGGGGTCACTGACGTGAGGCAGTGTACCCAGCCTTTATTTTTACTCTTATGTATTTATATTGTTATTGCATGCCATGTCTATGTAAGTGAAACTACAATCCCAAGTGTTCCTGCACTAAAAGTAGGTGACTGAGTAGACGAATCCACAGCCATAGCTTGTCTCTGCCCAGACGGAACAGCCACTCCAGCTCTGCTGTATCAGGAAGCAAATCTGTGTGAGCACTTACGTGCAAGGCTCTCCCTATACAAGGGAGACCCTCTATTTTCCAAACAAACTTAACCTTCTATTCAGCCACAAGCCACACATTTTACAAGATGTGGCTGAGGCTGGAGGAGGGGCTCACGCCTGTAATCCCAGCACTTTGGGAAGCCGAGGCAGGCGGATCACGAGGTCAGGAGTTTGACACCAGCCTGACCACATGGTGAAACCCCCTCTCTACTAAAAGTACAAATTCAGTCGGGTGTGGTGGCAGGTGCCTGTAATCCCAGCTACTCAGGAGGCCGAGGCAGGAGAATTGCTTGAACCTGGGAGGCAGAGGTTACAGTGAGCTGAAATCGCGCCACTGCACTCCATCCTGGGGGACAGCAAGACTCCGTCTCAAAAAAAAAGATGTGGCTGAAAACCCAACTAACCATGACAGCAGAGCGGGCGCCCTGGTTGGCCACACTCCACTCTTGCTCGCCTTCTGCTTTGCACTGAGCCTGGTTGTTTGCAGTGGTGGGAGGAAGGGGCAGTTTCCCTGAAGGTGCTCTGGAGCTGTGCAGGGCCCCGAGGACAGCACCTCACCTCTGCAGGGAGGGGGGCAAATGTGGGCTGATGGACAGTGGCACTTCCACCAGACTCTTAAGTGTTCGACTATTTTGTGCATCTCAACTTTATTCCCTTGATGGAATGGGAGGCTCAAACTGCACAACATGGAATCTGGGGACTTTCCCTCCAAAGCAGGTGTGGCTGGTCCAGTTCCTGACAGGCCAGGCGTCATCAGAGTTCAGTATTTCCTGGGTTGATAAATACATGTAAAAAACATTTCATAATACTTTCTCGGCTTATCCTGCATCTCACACGTAGCAGGACAGTAAATCTCAGTTCTGAAAACAACATGGGTTGACAGGTCTGGGCTGACTTTCATAAGCAACAGCAACAGTGGACTATTATTACCATGGTGGAAAACACGGTATAGCCTGTAAATGCTGAATAAATTAGTTATTGTTATCATTTCCTTAAAATATTGTGACGTAACCTTGACAGCTACTACTATGAGAAAAGTGTTCGGCTTTCCTTGTCCCATCTACTTCTTCCCTTCCTGAAAATATGAACAAGCACACACCGTCCCTGGGAAGGACAGTTTCAGGGCTCTATCATTTCTACAGCAGTGATGAACAACACCTGGAATAAAGAGCTTCGCAGTTGCCAATTTTTTTTTTTTTTTAAGACGGAGTCTCGCTCTGTGGCCCAGGCTGGAGTGCAGTGGCCGGATCTCAGCTCACTGCAAGCTCCACCTCCCGGGTTTACGCCATTCTCCTGCCTCAGCCTCCCGAGTAGCTGGGACTACAGGCGCCCGCCACCTCGCCCGGCTAGTTTTTGTATTTTTTAGTAGAGACGGGGTTTCACCATGTTAGCCAGGATGGTCTCGATCTCCTGACCTTGTGATCCGCCCCTCTCGGCCTCCCAAAGTGCTGGGATTACAGGCTTGAGCCACCGCGCCCGGCCGCCAATTTTTTTACATTCAGTGTATACACAAATGATCATGAATAATGCAGGTCAAATGATATGACTGAACATGGAATTAAACATGCTTTGTCACTTGTTTAGCAAATACTACAAATTTAATTATGCTGTTACATTTACCTTTACTGGAAATTTCAGCTGATTATATAATTCAGAAACTAGAAGATTATGACCAAGAGTCTTTCTCATCTTCATTATTCTGACGATAGCAGCATCAATCTGATATTGTCTATCCTGAAACACTCTCTCAGTGGTGCTAACTTGTTCCTCAACCTGTACGAAAAAGAAAAAAGAAAGTTAAGTGTAAAGATATATTTTATTTTATTTTTTTGAGACGGAGTCTCATTAAGTCGCCCGAGCTAGAGTGCAATGGCATGATCTCGGCTCACTGCAACCTCCGCCTCCTGGGATCAAGCGATTCTCTTGCCTCAGCCTCCCGAGTAGCTGGGATTACAGGTACCCAAGGTCATGACTGGCTACTCTTTGTATTTTTGTAGAGGCAGGGTTTCACTATGTTGGCCAGGCTGGTTTTGAACTCCTGACCTCAGGTGATCCGCCCACCTTGGCCTCCCAGTGTTGGGATTACAGGCATAAGCCACCACGCCTGGTCTATATTTCAATATTAATGATTTGGGCCGGGCGCGGTGGCTCAAGCCTGTAATCCCAGCACTTTGGGAGGCCGAGACGGGCGGATCACAAGGTCAGGAGATCGAGACCATCCTGGCTAACACCGTGAAACCCCGTCTCTACTAAAAATACAACAACTAGCCGGGCGAGGTGGCGGGCGCCTGTAGTCCCAGCTACTCGGGAGGCTGAGGCAGGAGAATGGCGTAAACCCGGGAGGCGGAGTTTGCAGTGAGCTGAGATCTGGCCACTGCACTCCAGTCCGGGCGACAGAGTGAGACTCCGCCTCAAAAAAAAAAAAAAATTAGTGATTTGATGTTACTAAATTTTATGAGAAATGTTCTTCTGATGCAAAGAAAGGTCAGACATTGGATGAATCCTACTTTATTATGCATGTTTATTTGTTCTAGTAAAATGTACATTCCCAGAATAGCAAAACTCCAAAACCAAAACTTGAAAAATATTTTTAAAAGTTATTTTCCTTATAAGAAAGCTGTAACAACTCTATATATGATGTAGATTAAAACTAGCAGCACAGTAAACAAAACAAAGCATAATGACCACCAGGACATACTCCAGAAATGTAAGTGTTGATCAACATCAGGAAATCTGTGAATATAAGTGAGAGCATTGTAACAGTTGAAAGGTTAGATTATATGACCATCTTGATAGATGCTGAAAAGGCATGATAAAATTGAAAATTGATTTTTTGATTTAAAACAAATATTAGCATACAAGGATGAATAAAACAGGAAAGAATCTGAACATGATAAAACATGCTTATCAGAAACAAACAGCAAATACTAGAGACAACTTAATCTTAGTCAAATAGGAACCTGACGGGGATCTGCAGTTGAAATGAGGGTTGGTGGAAGGTCCATGCATACATATGAGGCAAGTATGCTTCAGGATGGGAGAGACTCCAAGCTTTCACCACATTTTCAACAGGATCCATGACCCCCAAAAAGTTAATATCCTCTGAACTAGAGATAAAATTAGAAAGCTTAGCAGTACTGCTATTCCTTAAAAACATTAGAGGTTTTGCAGGGCGCGGTGGCTCAAGCCTGTAATCCCAGCACTTTGGGAGGCCGAGACGGGCGGATCACGAGGTCAGGAGATCGAGACCATCCTGGCGAGCATGGTGAAACCCCGTCTCTACTAAAAAATACAAAAAACTAGCCAGGCGAGGTGGCGGCGCCTGTAGTCCCAGCTACTCTGGAGGCTGAGGCAGGAGAATGGTGGGAACCTGGGAGACGGAGCTTGCAGTGAGCTGAGATCTGGCCACTGCACTCCAGCCTGGGCGACAGAGCGAGACTCCATCTCAAATCAAAAAAAAAAAAAAAAAAAAAAAAATTAGAGGTTCTAACTATGCAATACAAGAACAGACTAAAGAGGTATATTGAAAAGGTGCAGACAAAACAATCATTATTTGTAGCTGAGCTGGAAAATCCAAGAAAATCAAGAGAAAAACTTTCAAAGCTAAAGAGTTTTGTAAAGTGGCTGGAAATAAAATAAATATACAAAGACAAATAGCATTAATACATACATTCTGATAAAAACCATCAGAAATGTAAAGAAAAAAGGTCCCCTTTATAAGGTATCAGCATTTCATTAGACTGTCTTGCTTAAAACTTGAGTGGTTTTCCAAATGCTTCATGGGTCTGAGCCATCTTCAGAGGGTCTGGCTGTGGCTGCCTGATCAGGCCTGTGTGGCTCAGCTTCCCCTTTTGGCAATGATGCTGCAGCCAGAGGCCTTCTTTCAGTTCCTGAGCAAAGCTAGTCACTTATTCAGGAAAGCGTTCGCTTATGACAGTATTTAATTAGACTCTCCTGCACTTCTCTATCCTAACATTTTCCTCCACTCTTACAAGTTAGTCAATGTCTGTGATCCTCTGCTGGAAAAGACAGAACACTCCTAGAAACAAAGACTTATTCTTTATTGTTAGTGGATAAATTCTCAGTGCTTCAGAGGACCTGGGCCACAGATGATCAATAAGTTATTTGTTGAATGAACGAAAACTTATGACTAGCAAGAAATATACAAGACTTACAGAAGAAAACTAGGAAGTTGTGAGAAAGAGAAAACATTTGTTTATATATATATATATACACACATATGTATGAATCAGAAGATTTAATATGACAAAGATAAAACCTCTGCAAATTAATTTAATGCAATACGGATTAAAAATGTTAATGTTCTTATTTGGGGGAGCAAAGGCATGATATAATTATTGTGAAGTTCACTGGAAGAATAAAGTTATAGGAATAGCTACATTAATTAAAAGAACCTGGTGCCAGGCATGGTGGCTCATGGTTGTAATCCCAGCAATTTGGGGGGTCAACGCGGGAGGGTTGCTTGAGCCCAGGAGTTCAAGACCAGCCTGGGTAAGATGGCAAGGCCTCATCCGTACAAAAAATACAAAAAATTAGCTGGGCGCGGTGGCACATGCCTGAGGCTGAGGTGGAAGGATCGCTTGAGCCCAAGAGGTTGAGGCTGCAATGAGCTATGATCACACCACTGCACTCCAGCCTGGGCGACACTGTCTCAAAAAACAAAACAAAACAAAACAAAACAAATGGCTGGCTATGAAATAGATACATAATTTATAGAAGAGAATTGAGAAACTGACCTATATGAATTTGATACATAATAAGGTGATAAATCAAATAACTTGTGCAAGGATATTTCAAATTTGGTTTTGGAAAGGATGGGGGTAATTAGACTGTTTTCAGATACTAAAATAATTTCTGCAACATGAAAATAAAGATTTAAATGTAAAAACTTCTAGAAAAATAACATAGTAGAAATGTTTTTTAAAAATCTGGTTAAGGGAATTTCTCTCTTAGGTCTGTGATATGGTTTTGAATATGTGTCCCCTCCAAATCTCATGCTGAAATGTGGTCTCCAGTGTTAGAGATGGGGCCTGGTGGGAGGTGACTGGGTCATGGGGGCAGGTCCCACGAATGGCTTGGGCCGCCCCCCTTGGTGATGAGATCTGGTCGTTTAAATATGTTGAGCACCTCCCTCCCTGTCCCTGCTCATGCTTTTGCCATGTGAGACACCTGCTCCCCTTGCACCTTTCGCCATGATTAGAAACTTCCTGAGGCCTCATTAGAAGCTGAGGTGATGCTGGTGCCATGCTTCCCGTACAGCCTGCCGAACCCTGAGCCAATTAAACTTCTCTTCTTTATAAATTACCCAGTTTCAGGTATTTCCTTACAGCAATACAAGAATGGCCTAATACAGCATTACACGTTAAGTCAGAAACCATAAAAGAAAAGGAGACTATATTTGAGAACTTAAAAACTGTTATGTGAAAAAAAACCCACTAAGAACAACAAAATTATCTGTCAAAAATGACAAAGCAGGCTGGACATGGTGGCTCACGCCTGTAATCTCAGCACGTTGGGGGGCCATGGGTGACTCACCTGAGGTCAGGAGTTCGAGACCAGCCTGGCCAACACGGTAAAACCCCATCTCTACTAAAAATACAAAACTTAGCTGAGTGTGGTGGCATGCGCCTATAGTCCCAGCTACTTGAGGGGCTGAGACAGGAGAATCGCTTGAACCTGGGAGACGGAGGTTGCAGTGAGCCGAGACTGTACCACTGCACTCCAGCCTGGACGACAGAGTGAAACTCCAAAAAAAAAAAAAAAAAAAAAAAAGGAACAAAGCATTAATATCCTTAATATATAAAGAAAACCACCTAATCCGTAAGAGAAAAAACACTATAACAAATGTACATGACTTGAAAAGCAATTAAAAAAAGAAAAATACAAATGACCAAGCATAAAAATCGGCATCAACAGTTATGAAGTGCTTACAGGTATGTGGCAAACAATTCATTTAATTCTCAAAACTTGAGGTAGTGGTATGTCTATTTTAAATATGAGAAACGGAGCATTAGAAAGATTATATAATTTGTATAAACTACGGAGTGATAGAAAGATGCTGAAAGAAATCAGAAATCAAAACGAAAACTGCAACAAACTATCTTTGGGCTGCTCAGAACAGGGTGGACAGGAGGTGGGGGCAGACACTGTGCTCGGGTGAAATCTGCCAGACTTCAACTTGGAAAAGAGCAGTCAAACCAAGAAAAGTACACATTATTTTACCCAGCAGCTCCAGAGCAATAATCACACTAAAGAAACCATCTAACAAGTGCACAGAAATGTCCGTGCCAGGGTGTTGAACATAATTTTATTTTCAGGAGGGGCGGTGGAGGAATGTTAGTGCCTGTGGCCGAGGGCACTGCCAGCCCTGGTGGGTCTACACAACCAGCACTCTGCTCCTGCAACAAGTCCTGGCCAGGAGAAGACTGTGATCAGCACGAAAACTGGCTACAGGAGGCCTGACAGGCGCCATACATATAGTGACCTCAGGTGTTTTTTGTTTTGTAGAGTTGGGGGTCTCACTGCATTGCTCAGGCTGGCCTCAAACTCCCGGGCTCAAGCGACCCTCTGGAGTAGCTGAGACTAGGGCTGCATGCCACTGTGCCTTGCGTAGTGATCCCATTTAAAAAAAAGTTTACATACACTTACACCACAGGAAAAGGCTGTGACCACAAACAAAAAGGGCAATAGTGGTTATCTTCAGCAGAAGGAACTGATAGACCTTCTCACTTTTGCCCACTATAAAAGTTGCACCCTCAGGCCGGGTGCGGTGGCTCAAGCCTGTAATCCTAGCACTTTGGGAGGCTGAGACGGGCAGATCACGGGATCAGGAGATGGAGACCATCCTGGCTAACATGGTGAAACCCCGTCTCTACTAAAAAACACAAAAAACTAGCCGGGCAAGGTGGCGGGCGCCTGTAGTCCCAGCTACTCGGGAGGCTGAGGCAGGAGAATGGTGTAAACCCAGGAGGCGGAGCTTGCAGTGAGCTGAGATCTGGCCACTGCACTCCAGCCTGGGCGACAGAGCAAGACTCCGTCTCAAAAAAAAAAAAAAAAAGTTGCACCCTCAAAGGAGTTAAAACCTGCACAGAAATGTTTATAGCAGCTTTAGTCATCATCACCAAAAGCTGGAGGCAACCAGATGTCTTTCAGTATGTGAAGGGATAAGTTGTGATGCATCCAGACAATGGAGAATCCTTCAGTGCCAAAAGCAAAGAGTTACCCAGCCATGAAAAGACATGGTGAACCTTCAATGCATTCTACTAAATAAAAGAAGCCCATCTGAAAAGGCTATACACTATGACTCCAACTGTATGGCGCTCAGGAAAGGGCAAAACTACGGTGATGGTGCCAGGGTCGGGGGTTGCCAGGGGCTCGGAGGGAGACAGGGATACAGTGACAGAACGTAAGAGAATTTTTAGGGCAATGAAACGCCTGTATGATCCTATAATGGTGGATGCATAACATTATACATTTATCCAGACCCACAGAATGCACACCACCACGAGTGAACCATATCAGATTCTATTACCATAGAAAGCGTGGATAATTTTCAAAACCCTATGACCATGGGAAGTTCTAGCTTAGCACACAATTTGTTTGTGAATAGGAATAACATTAAGTGGCTTTTTATCTGATTTTCTTTCCTACTGAGAATGTAAAGTTAATGAAAGTGACGTGACAATGAGTACCCTTATAAACATTACATAGCCCAATTGGATTATCTTAGAAATGTGCTTCAGGCCTCTAACAGTCAAAAACATTACTACAAAAACAAATGATTCCTTGCTAAACACCCTATAAGTACAAAGAGAAAGTTTATACATACAGTTTCCTTCATCTGGATTTGATTGATCTTTATTCTAAACAGCTTGTGCTTGAACTCTCCATTAAAAACGAACTTGTCTCCGTCTTCCACTTCCTTTCCTTTGGGACTTTTCACCAGCACACGCGCTTTGCCGCAGGCCAGGGACTGCAGCGTTCTGCGCAATTCACTATCCTCTGAATGGGAAGCAAACGTAAAGGTTGGCTTTAAATGAATGAGACTCAACAACAGTAAACAAATCATGCTATCAAGTCTATATCTTAAAACAAATACATGCTTTAAGAACAACTCATGGAGCTATGCACGCTGCGGTTTTCATACCTATCCCCGTGGCCATTTTTATCTCCTCGAAGCTGAAGCCATCTCCCTCGTTGAACATGAGGAGCACCAGCGTCTGGAAGAGGGACACCTGGAATTCCTTCTTCCCCTGGAAGATACGGCCTCATCACACCTTTGAAGCTGTGCGTGTACAATCTTAGAAAAATTAAATTTTTTTTTTTTTTTTTGAGACGGAGTCTTGCTCTGTCGCCCAGGCCGGAGTGCAGTGGCGCGATCTCAGCTCACTGCAAGCCCTGCCTCCCAGATTCACGCCATTCTCCTGCCTCAGCCTCCCGAGTAGCTGGGATTACAGGTGCCCGCCACCACGCCTGGCTAATTTTTTGTATTTTTAGGAGAGATGGGGTTTCACAGTGTTAGCCAGGATGGTCTCGATCTCCTGACCTTGTGATCTGCCCGCCTTGGCCTCCCAAAGTGCTGGGATTACAGTCCAGCTTTCTTTTGTATGGGACTGACTGTAACGTAGGGGTGAATGCAATTTGGCCTTATATATCCTAGGATGATCTCCTTTTCTATTCAGCAGTTCCTGCTGCAGCAACTTGCCACATGCCTCTGGGTCAGACCTGCGAGAGGCACGTGAGAGGTCGGGTGGCAGTCGGGGGCTCCCTCTGAGGACTCAGCCCTGACTCATCACGAGCCCGCCACAAGCCCTCCCTGCGCACCTGGAGAGAGCTGCAGTTGGCGGTGCTGGTACAGACCCTGTGGAGGTCAAGTTCAACTAAAGTCAGCAAGTAAGGCAAAAACTGGGGATAACAGAAATTAACTTTCCTAATACCTTAAGGAAGAGTATATATGGTTTTCTGTACATGACTCTCTACAATAATATATACAAAGTTGGTATGTATAACTTATTTCATAATGTACAGATAAGTTTATTATTAATGTAACAGCTATGCAAAATAGGAATTTTATAATGTTTTTGCTTAGTGTATATGATTGCCCTGTTTCATGATAAGCTCCTTTCATTGATCAGTGCATTGTATGCATTCTTCCCTCTTAAATAACCACTCATAAAAACAGCACTGTAACAACTATTCTTATTCATTAATCCGTGAAAATATCTTATTAAGATGAGTTCCTAGAGTTGAAACTAAGGCAACAATTCGGCAGTGTTGCCGAAGTTCACGATGCCAAACTGCCCTTCCAAAAGCTCACTGCAGTGTATGCTTCTTCCAGCAGGGGGCAAGAATCTGGTTTTCTTAGTTTTTTAGGCTTCATCAAATCTCTTAGTCAAAAAGTGGTGTCTGCCTGTATTCTACTTTGAAGCCCTTTGTTTCGCAGAGAAGTGTAATGCATCTGCATGGATATTAATTTTTTTCAATTTTGCTTTTATGAGTTGCCTCTTCACATTCTCTTTTTTTTTCAATAGGTAAATGGTTTTCTATGGATTGGTTTCTTAAGAATTTTTATTGATTGGAATATTAACCCTTTAACTGTTATTAATTTTATTGACATATACAAGCTAGTGAATTAAAGTGAAACACTCTTTCCTTTTTGCTACCGAAGTCTAGTAACAATAAAAAAATTCTATTAACATATTAACAAACAATAAAAAATAAATGAAACACAGAACTTACTTCTTTAAACTCCGCTTTTAAAACAGCATGTCCCAAAGTAGTTTGCCATTGAAGTTTTCGACCACTGTGCTTTCCAAGATAAAATGCCTTAAATACTTCCTGAAGTTTAACCATCTGTCAGGCATAGGAGAACAACAAAATCATGCCACACGCCATCCATCTCAATAGCCCCACATTCAATGCAGAGTTTTACAACTTTTCACAGCTGAATTAAAAGGTCAGCTCTATATTCTGACACTTTCTGCATTCCATTATCTGTAAAAACATCCTCAATCCTTGTACTTTGGGGCTTCCCAGTATCAATGAGATAATGCTTGCACTGGTGTTTCATGGTGCAGACCAGCTGTATTCCGTGGTCTCTGCCCACACTCGGGCTTGCTGGGGCCAGTGGCACAGAGTGAAGACTGGAGCCGACAAGAAAAAAGTGTCTGAGGCCAGATCCTGTGTCTCAGCCCGGCCATGCCCTGCCCTGGCCTCAGCTGGTGTTCCCTGCAATGAGCGGGGCTCCTGCTTCCTCATCTGTGAAGGGTGACACCACCACCCCTTGTGTTGCACTGTGCAGGGGCTGCTGGCAAACACCTCCATCAGGGCCTGCACAGAAAGTATAGCACAAGTTAGTTGTTTTTATGATTAGCTTCTGGGTGAATTTCTTTCCTTTTCTGAAACATAGGCTTGCTCTGTCAGCCAGGTTGTGGTGCGATCCGAGCTCACTGCAGGCTGGACCTCCCAGGTGCAACTGATCCACTTGCCTCAGTGTCCTGAGTAGCTGGGACTACAGGCTACAGGTACATGACACCATGCCTGTTGATTGATTTTTTTTTTTTTTTTTTAATAGAGACAGGTTTTCTCATGCTGCCCAGGCTGGTCCTGAACCCCTGGTTCCAAGCGTCCCCCCTGCCTCGGCCTCCTAAAGCGCTGGAATTACACTTTGCCTGGCCTTGAGTGAATTTCTTACATTTTCCAAACTTTCCACTGATCCTTAACAATTGTGGTTGTTGCATTTTCAAGTTCCCAGCATTCAGTGCACCTGCCCTACCCATGGCCCGGATCCTGCTCCTGTTTCCTGGATGCCTCTCGGGGCAGGCTGTGTGTGACTCTCCTGTGTGCGGTGCTTTCCCTGACTTCTGCGTGCCCTTCCTGGTCCGTCATACCCTCCACTCTTCAGTTTGATCCTGTCTGGTGTGCACTGCACCTGGGCTCTCCAGCGAGTCTGTGCTGCACCTGGGAGGGTTCATCAGTTTCCGCCTCAGGAGACCATCTCTGGACAGCCCAGGGCGTGGCCTCCCCCTGCTCTCATCCACTCCGCAAATGCCAGTGCTCCAGGACTCGGTATCCACCTACACGCCTTGTATGAGTCCATTCTTTCACCGCTATAAAGAAATACCAAGCCGGGCGCGGTGACTCAAGCCTGTAATCCCAGCACTTTGGGAGGCCGAGATGGGCGGATCACGAGGTCAGGAGATCGAGACCATCCTGGCTAACATGGTGAAACCCCGTCTCTACTAAAAAATACAAAAAACTAGCCGGGCAAGGGGGCAGGCGCCTGTAGTCCCAGCTACTCGGGAGGCTGAGGCAGGAGAATGGCGTGAACCTGGGAGGCGGAGCTTGCAGTGAGCTGAGATCTGGCCACTGTACTCCAGCCCGGGCCACAGAGCGAGACTCCGTCTCAAAAAAAAAAAAAAAAAAAAAAGAAATACCTGACACTGGGTAATTTATAAAGAAGGAAGGTTTAACGGGCTCACGGTTTTGCAGGCTGTACAAGTAGCTTGGCTGGGGAGGCCTCAGGAAACTTTTAATAATGGCAGAAGGCAAGGGAAAAAGCAGGCACATCTTCACATGACCGCAGCAGGAAAAGAGGGAGAAGGGGGAGGTGCTACATACTTTTAAACAATCAGATCTCATGAGAACTCACTACCATGAGCACAGCAAGGGGGAAATCTGCCCCATGAGCTGGCCGCTTCCCACCAGGGCCTCGCCCAGCAGTGGGGATTACAATTCAATATGAGATTTGGGCAGGAACACAAACCCAAACCCATTGCTCCTCTCCCACACGCTCGCCACTCCATGTCTGTGGACAGCTTCCAAAGATCGTGGGACAAAGAAAGCATGAAATTCTAACCTCTGGTCTCACAGCCCTGGCCTCTGCCCCTCCCATCCCCCAGGCCCAGTTCAGCCCGTCATTCCACCGTCTTTCATACCTTCTCATCCCCCCAGACTTTCACACATGTGGTTTCTTCTGCTGGATCCCATATCCCATCTTCCTCATGAAACCCACTCATTTCCAGAACCGCCTCCTCAGAGAAGCCTTCTCTGACACCCTCGTAGCTCTACCGGCCTCTACAGCACAGAGTGAATGTGGACTCTGGACAGGGGCTTGCAGGGCAGGGCCTCTGGCTCTCTATTGCAGCACTGCGCATGGCACCAGCAGGTGCTGCATAAATACCTGCTGCTCTCTAGACCTGACGTGCCCTTTTAGTTTCTCTGTGTTTCTGTCTAAGCTGTGCCCTGTCAGAAATTCCTGCCAACCTCACCTCATGCCTGCCTGGCAATCTCCTCTTCATGCTTCAAAACTCAGCCCAAGAGTCACCTTTCTATGAAACCACACGTATGCATCCCCTGATGCACTTATTCCCCATCTTCAACGACACCAAATCCCAGGCGTGATATCATTTCATTTGTAGGTATTTCTGTGTATCTCTAAAGGACGGAACTCCTCCACTCTTTCAGGAAATATATCTACTAAGGCATTACCATACCTAAATAAAACTCAATAATGTGATAAGCCTCTTCTTTTTCTTTTTGCCTTGAGAAGTACCATGGTTTGTGATAAACCTCTTAATGCATATCTTTCCTAAAAATCATCTCCTTGGGATTCATTCCTAGGACTGGATCAGTATTAATGATGATAATTACAATCATAGTGCTATCGTTTGGCTACTCTGTGCTGCCAGCTACCATTCCAGGCCCAAAATGGGCCAAAGACTGAAACACACGAGCTAAAACTATAAAACTTTTGGGAGAATACATAGTGGTATTTTATTTTCTTTTTTTGAGACAGGGTCTCCGGTCTGACTCTGCTGCCCAGGATGGAGTGCAGTGGCTCGATCACAGCTCACTGCAGCCTTAACCTCAAGCAATCCTGCCACCTCAAACCTCTTGAGTGGCCGGGTCTGTAGGCGGGCACCACCACACGTGGCTAATTTGTCTATTTTTTGTAGAGATGGGGTTTTACCATATTGTCTAGGCTGCTCCTAACTCCTGGGTTCAAGTGATCCTTGGCTTCCCAAAGTGCTGGGATTACAGGTGTGAGGCACTGCACCCGCCTCCTCAATTTTTTGTGATCTTGATTTGGCAACAATTTCTCAGCTATGACACCAAAAGTAACAACAAAGAAAATAAATGTGATTTTACCATAATTAAAAACTTTTGTAGAAAGCACACTATCAAGAAAGTAAAAAGATAACACACAGAATGGGAGAAAATACTTACAAATCACAGATCTGATAAGGATCTAGCATCTGGAATATAAAGAGCTCTCACAGCTTAATAACAAGAGATAAACAGCCCAGTTAAAAAGTAGGCAAAGCACGTGAACAGACATTGCTCCAAAGAAGAATACACAGATGGTCAATCAGGACATGAAAAGATGCTCAACATCAACAGTCATCAGGGAAATGCAAACCACGGCAAGAGACCAGCTCATACGGACGGGGATGGCGACAACGAAAGAGGCAGATCACAGGTGTAGGTGAGAAGGTGTGAAGCTCTTGTGATTGCTAACTGGAATCAAAGCTGCTGCAACCGCTGTGGGAAACAGTCCAGCAATTCCTCAGTAACTTAAACTTCAAGTTCCTGCATGGCCCAGCAGTTCCACTCCCAGGTACATACCCCAAAAGAAGTGACCGTAGGTGTTCAAACTAAAACTTGTACACCCATGTTCACAGCAGCATGATTCACAACGGCCAAAAGGTAGAAATAACCCAAATGCCCAGTATTTGGTGAATGGAGACACCAAACGTGACCTATCAATCCATACAGACAGGAAGCAGAGTGGTTGCCAGGGTCTGGAGGAGAGCTCATGATGTAAGCATATCAAAGAGCAAAGAAGCCAGTGTAAGGGTGGCCCACAGACCACATATGGGACAATTTAAGCATCAAAATAAGTACAAAAATTAAGAATCCATGAGTTCATAACGATATAAAGAGAGAGAAACAAATAAGTAAATAAAGGGGGTGGAAAGAAGGGCTATTCCTTAGAATGCCAACTTCTAAATACACAGAAATGACAGAGCTGGAAAAAAAAACCCCCATTCACCAAGGTAAAAATCAATTCAGGCAGCAGTCGCCACACAGGTGACAGCTGGACGAGGATTAAGATGTTTACATAGTCCTGAAATGTCTCCTCACAGATTCCTTAGTGATTACAAAAGGAAAAACAATCCCGATACCTTGGAGAAACCAGCCAGCACCTCATCAGAAGGATTCTATCGCATGGC
This sequence comes from Piliocolobus tephrosceles, assembly GCF_002776525.5. Lineage (NCBI taxonomy): Eukaryota > Metazoa > Chordata > Mammalia > Primates > Cercopithecidae > Piliocolobus > Piliocolobus tephrosceles. Next base: position 938,410 of record NC_045455.1, read on the forward strand.
ACCAAGATACTGGGGCACACGGTAGTGCGCACCTCCTGCCAGGATCCTGACGGGGACACGGAGCATCTGGCTGGACCTGCCCAACCTGAACCTACTCACAAGGAGCATCGAAGACTGCCTGGGTCCTCGGCTCAGCTGGGTACCAGAAACCACCAAAAAGGACACACCTGAGACAACCAACAGAAATGGGGTGAAAGGATTACATCGGGGTGAATGTCCTCATTGGATGGGTGCTTATGTTCTTGGGAAATAGCCAGTAGAATACATGTTTTTTTGAGACGGAATCTCTCTCTGTCGCCCAGGCTGGAGTGCAGTGGCACGATCTCCACTCACTGCAAGCTCCACTTCATGGAGCTTGGCATGGTTCATGCCATTCTCCTGCCTCAGCCTCCCGTGTAGCTGGGACTACAGGCACCCGCCACCGCGCCCGGCTAATTTTTGTATTTTTAGTAGAGACGGGGTTTCACCATGTTAGCTAGGATGGTCTCTATCTCCTGACCTGTGATCTTCCCATCTCGGCCTCCCAAAGTGCTGGGATTATAGGCATGAGCCACTGCGCCTGGCTAAATATTAAGGGAAAAGGGAACGGTGCAGGAGCACAAACATCTGTGGAGAGAGGAAGGGACAGCACCACGTGGCCAGTGTGGAAAGCAGGCTGCCCAGCTTTCTTTGAGCAGGTGTCCTGCACATGTTCTCTGTCTGGCTAGGACGCCTCAGAAGCAAGGCCTCTCACTCACCTTCTCCCACCCCACCACCTTCTCCACCAAAGTTCTCCTGGAACGAGAACTCCTCTTCCCCAAGGTAGGACAGAGAAAACTCAAACCCCTCTTGCCCAAAGCCAGCCATAAAGCCTGGAGATACTACTCTGTCCTTCTCCTGCCCTTCTGTGTAGGATCTGGACATTAAGAAGTTCTCTGACCTACCTTGCTGATAGTTAAGTCATTAAGACTCTTGTTCCAGACGTGTCCTGCCTCCACTTGAGAGGCAAGAACACTGCCCAGTGAGGACAAGAAGAGTCTGAACAGACAGGCCTTACCGGTTTCCCCACTACTCTACTACTGTTAGATGGTACCCTTCTGTCCACATTGGTAAGAGTTTGGATGTCTGTCCCTCTAAATCTCATGGTGAACTGTGATCCCCAGTGTTGGAGGTGGGGCCTGGTGGGAGGTGTCTGGGTCATGGGGGTGGATCCCCCATGAATGGCCTGGCACCCTCCCTGGGGTAATGCGTTACCATGAGATCTGATTGTTAAGGAGTCTGGGACCTTCCCCCACTGCCTGTTATGCCCTCTCTCCAGCCTACTCCCCCTTTGCCTTCAACCTTCAACCTTGAGTGAAAGCTTCCTGGGACCTCATCAGAAGTTGCGCAGACACGGGGGCCATGCTTGTACAGCCTGCAGAACCGTGAGCCAATGACACCTCTTTTCTTTACAAATTATCCAGCCTCAGGTACTCCTTTATAGTAATGCAAAACAGACTAACACAGCTATTTCTACATGGCTGCCCATTCTTTATCAACCCTAAGTATAACAACGGACAGTCTTCCCTGGGTCTTTGGTCGTCATTTCTGAAGCCTGCTGTGTTAAATAAAACTTAGATTAAATAAATTTGTTATGGTTTTCTCCTAATTTGTCTTTTGTTAAAGGAGCATTGGCCATGACCCTTATGACTGGTAAGAAAAGGAATCACACTGTCCAACCACTGTAGCTGTGAGTCTTTCTTCCCTTCTCAGCTGAGGAAATCATTATTCACCTTTACTTGAGATCAGGCTTAAGGGATGCCTTTTCCAGGAAGTCTTCCATGATTCCAGGCTGGTCTCAGCCCTTTCCCTTTCCCTAGTATTATAATGAATGGTGCATGTATTGTATCTCCTGCTGATTTTAACTTCACTGAGCACAGAATTCTACCTCTGGTGTGCAAACCCTCCACTAAAGGGCTTAGTGTAGCTAAAGTAGTGGCTGACAAGGAAAGTCCTAAATAATGCCATTCCTAAGACTTCAGCACTGTCTACAATGGAAAGAAAGAACAACCAGACAAGAACTGCAGCTCAACAAGCCATAACTTCCAAAACAAGTGCCTGTGCTCATGGGTCCTGCAGGTCAGCAGGTAGACACCGGCTGCTTTGGAAGGAGACACAGAGGGTGACAAAAGTTGTCACTTTCTAATGCAGACATACGAGCACTTTTGATTTCGTACTGAGTGGGCTATTTTTAAAAACTCCCCGTTAAACAATTCTTGAAGGCAACATATCTGTGCTTGGTAAGGGCATGACAGCGGGAGCAGACAGCGCGCCTTCCGCACACTTACTTCTGGGGTTAAGTGCACTTCCATGGGCGTGTACGTTGGCCAGTAGCCCATTGTGAGTATGTTCACTGTGAGGTCTATAGGGCCTGAGTCACTCTGATTCTGCATATGCTAAAAACAGAGAAATCCAAGACAATCATTTTGAGAAAGTAATACAACATAATTAACCTAAAACAAAATAAACCGTGTAATTTTCAATATAAAGTTTCAGCTGTGTCAGAATTTATCTCAGTCCCCAGAATGTATTCCGTGAAACCCAATGCCTCACTGGGACTGCCTTTTTCCCTTCTTCAGGTGTCACCACCAGACTCACTGAAATCAAATTCTTGCCACACATGTTTAGAGCTTCTTTTTCTCCTCCTTTTAAAATTTACTTGTGAAACATTAATAGTGTAATTTTTTTCTTACACAGTTTAGAGTGAGATTCATTTTTTCTATCTAATCTATTGAATCTACCTACTTTATTTATCTACTTATGACAAGGTACTGCTATCTCTATCTGTCTATGTACGTATTTATCTATCCACCCATCCACGACAAGGTCTCACTCTGCTCAGCCTCAAATTCCTGGGCTCAAGTCATCTTCTCACTTCAGTCTCACCCCAGCAGCTAGGACTACCTGCTCATTCAAAACATTTTTCTTTTGTAGAGATAGGGTCTTGCTATGTTGATCAGGGTAGTTTTGAACTTCTGGCCCCAAGAAAGCCTCTTGCTTCTGCCTCCCAAAGTGCTGGGGTTAGAGGCATGAGCCACCACACAAACAGATACTTTTTAAAAAGCTGCTTTACCTGAAGAAACACGACTCACCTGCTTAAAATGAACCATGATGTCCTTTGAAAGCTCCATGTCCTTGAACATGCCTTCCAGCTTGCTGGTGAAGGCTGCGCCACACTCTGGACACAGCAAAGGAGGGGGTGAGATCAGGGCAACACACGGGACAGCAACCCTCAGTTAGAGGGGAGAAGCCCCGGCCCCACATGCTTACCATGCTTGAGCTTTGACAACATAGACTTTTCGGCATCAACTGAGGCACTTTTCCCAACAAGGAGTCTTTTCGCCAAATCTTTTTTATAAAATGCTTCAAAGACATCTTTACCTATTTATAACCAGATGAGAATCATCAAGACATCAGAGGGTTGATAAGCAAATGTTAAACTTCAACTGCTGAAAACCCTTAAAAGAGTTCATTCTAATGCAAACTGGCTCTACGGATAGTGACATTCTCATGTTAAACCTCCTCTGAGAAAGCAGGGCCTGTGTTTACACCTCTTGATTATGCAGCATTCTCTAAGTGCCCGAGTCTCACCGTGGATGAACCTGAACAGGATCATGATCTTGTCCAACGTCCGCTCCAACTCCTCGTCTGTGGCTTCTTTGTTGCCTGCTCTTAACTTTGAATCCACATGCTTTGCTGTGAGCAAAAATATAGTAAATACTCTAAATTAGAAAAAAGAGCATCTTCAATTTCTTTGCTTTTTTTTTGACGCAGAGTCTTGTTCTGTCGCCCAGGCTGGAGTGCAGTGACGCAATCTGGGCTCACTGCAAGCTCCACCTCCCGGGTTCACGCCATTCTCCTGCCTCAGCCTCCTGAGTAGCTGGGACTACAGGTGCCCACCACCGCACCCGGCTAATTTTTTGTATTTTTAATAGAGACGGGGTTTCACCGTGGTCTCGATCTCCTGACCTTGTGATTCGCCCGCCTCGGCCTCCCAAAGTGCTGGGATTACAGGCGTAAGCCACCGTGCCCGGCCACATCTTCAATTTCTATAAGCAACAATGTACAGGAACATTCTGGAACCTTCCCAAAATGACTATAAGACAAAAAAGCAAGTATCTGATTTTCTAAGATAAGTATTTCTCAAGTCACGTGAAAGTAAACGCTTCCCAAAATTTCAACGAAGCCAGGACTGAATGTTTAAAGCAGGGTTAAATATCTTTCTTATCTCTAAATGCAATCTCTGAATTTCAAAATAAAATGGGTTCAGTAAATACATGCTCAGGTTTCAGGACATGACTGCCCTGGACGCTGGAGTGCCCATTTCTAGGATCTGGTGTCATGAACTCAGAGGAGACATTCTCAAAGAGAAAGACTTTCTCAGGGCATCCAACGCGGCAACACAGGATAAAAGCATTTCTACTCAGGCTTCCTGTTTCTCAGGCTGCACAAGCCATCGTAAGGTGGTTTGGGAGGGAGGATCAAAGTCCCCACGTGACGGCGGAACTCACGACTTCCAGAAGCCCAAATTCCCAAGAGCTCAATATTCCTTTTCTTTAGAGAAACCACAAACGATACAGAGGTACAAAAGCCAAAGGAAACTGCCTCCTGAATTCCTTCTGTTGCGTTTTTGTTAGTTTTTTTCTTTTCAACATTTTATAACAGAATATTTTGAACACACAGAAACGTAGACAACTGCACAATAAACTCCATGTTCCATCTTCCACTTCAGCAGTAATCAACAATCTAGTATCATCTACTAGTTCTCTTTGCCGCCTTTCTCCTTCAAATTAAAAAATTTTACTGACTAGAGAAAGCCTATGAGAAAGCCTATGAATTCTGAAATAGATTTTGATATTATTGTGAAAAAATTGCACAACTTAAAAATCGTATTTTAAAATATGCTATCTTTTGAGATCTCATCTGGTTTTATCCTATTTTAATACTGATTAGAGGATACAAAGATGGTGATCTCCCTTCTTTGGCGAAGTCAAGCGTCACTTCTTTTCTAAATTCCTACTTCATCTTCCCTTAAGGAAATGCTCTCCTCCACCCACGCATGCAGGTGTGTCAGTTTTTAAATGTGTATCCTAATAAGACTTGATAAAAACGCTTTCCACACACCCCTTGAGCAGCTTGAACATTTTGGTTGATTGTGCCTTAGTTTCCCACATTAAATAATTGTCTAGAAATGGGTGAGACTGTCTCAAAAAAAAAAAAAAAAAAAAGAAAGTATTTTTCTACCGATTAGCTCTGCAGGCTTGTTGGGTCTCTTGTTAATGAACGTCTCAAAGGACTCCTTCATCAGGTTGACGAACCGCTCGTTCTTCTGGAAGCAGACCTCGATCACGTGGTCCACCTTGTCCTTGAAGTCCAGCAGGTCTTGGACCATGTCTTTATCTTTCTCAGGATTGATGACGATCGCTGTCCCAAAAGTCTGCAAAAGCAAATCAATACCAACTCAGCAACATGTTTATAATACCAAACAATATTTTCTCCTGCTAGCATGTAATCAGGATAGTTTAATATAAATTACTCTTAGTAGTAAGCAATAACTTGAAAAGTTTCACAAATTGAATTCACATCTCAAAAATTAAGTGAATGCACTTTTTGATTTTTTTTTTTTTGAGGCAGGGCCTCACTCTGCGGCCAAGGCAGGAGTGCGGTGGTGCAATCACGGTCCACTGCAGCCTCAACCTCCCAAGCTCAAGCAATCCTCCCACCTCAGCCTCCTGAGTAGTTGGTGCTACAGGCTCAGGTCAGCACATCTGGCCAATCTTTTTAAAGTTTTGTAGAGACGGGGTCATGTTGCCCAGGCTGGTCTTGAACTCCTGGCCTCAAGCAACCCTCTCGCTGTGATTTCCCGAAGTGCTGGGTTTACAGGCATGAGCCCCTGTGCTTCGTGTGAATATCCAATTAAACACACGATTAATGCCTTCTTCTTACGGTTCTGTTTCTGAGAGAACTTACAAATGACTGGGAAAATGTCCATTGCTTTTAAAAGAACGTTTATGTGTAAGTTCCTCCAAGACAAGTTAATTCTTATTAATTAAATATACCTCTTGGGACTTCTTAGCTAGTTTTCCTTCTCCATCACTTCAAATCATGAAAAACCTCATTTTTTAAGTTTGTATTTTTTTTTATTTTGAGACAGAGTCTTGCTTTGTCACCAGGCTGGAGTGCAGTGGCAAGATCTTGGCTCACTGCAACCTCCTCCTGCTGCTTCAAGTGATTCTCCCAGGTAGCTGGGACTACAGGTGCACACCACTACACCCGGCAAATTTTTGTACTTTTAGTAGAGTCAGGGTTTCATCATGTTGGCCAGGATGGTCTCGATCTCTTGATCTCATGATCCGCCCACCTTGGCCTCCCAAAGTGGTGGGATTGCAGGCGTGAGCCACTGTGCCCAGCCTAGTTTGTTTTTTTAATTTAAAAATGTTATATTAAACATTCCTAAAAGTGTGTGGCACTAAAAAAGTTAACTATTTGGCCAGGCGCGGTGGCTCAAGTCTGTAATCCCAGCACTTTGGGAGGCTGAAACGGGAGGATCATGAGGTCAGGAGATCGAGACCATCCTGGCTAACCCGGTGAAACCCTGTCTCTACTAAAAAATACAAAAAACTAGCCGGGCGTGGTGGCAGGCGCCTGTAGTCCCAGCTACTCGGGAGGCTGAGGCAGGAGAATGACGTGAACCTGGGAGGCGGAGCTTGCAGTGAGCTGAGATCCGGCCACTGCAATCCAGCCCAGGCGCCAGAGCAAGACTTCGTCTCAGAAAAAAAAAAAAAAAAAGAAAAAAAAAAAGTTAACTATTTGATGACATAAACTACATTTGCTCAAGAGGAACTGAATACAATTATTGGATTTAAAAAATGTCTCAATACAATGCACACGTGCACTCACACGTCACACACACACACACACACGAGGTAGCTGGCTGGTGGAAAGATGTCAACAGAAGGCTGGGCGCAGTGGCTCACGCCTGTAATCCCAGCACTTGGAGGCCGAGGAGGGTGGATCACGAGGTCCGGAATTCAAGATCAGCCTGGACAATATGGTGAAACCCCGTCTCTACTAAAAATACAAAAATTAGCCGGGTGTGGTGGTGGGAGCCTGTTACCCCAGCTACTCAGGAGGCTGAGGCAGGAGAATGCTTCAACCCAGGAGGTGGAGGTTGCAGTGAGCTGAGATCGCGCCACTGCACTCCCGCCTGGATGACAGAGCGAGACTCTGTCTAAAAAAAAACAAAAGATGCCAACAGAAAGGGCACAGACACCCCTGGAGAGGCACAGCAGTGTGTGGCTAGCAGGTGTGGGAGGGACTTACCTCTTACTCTTCACCCTTTGTGCTAACTGCATTTTAATGATGCACATACACTACAAGGCCCAGCTTTACTTTGATAACGGCATGTGGAGTTGAATGGAAACCACTATTTTGTTATAGCATAACTGCTTATTGCTGACACTCAGGGGTGATGGCCACTCGCTGTTTTATTACCCAGAGGGGAAATTGCAAATGTGAACTTTTCCTAGTTTTTTAGCACATATTCCCATCCCCTGAAGCCCTGAAGACTGTCTCACTGGCAAAAAACCTAAATCTTCAGTAGCTTTACGGCCAATTTAGTGTGACTCCGTTGTAACTTCCAATTCAACATCGCTGTACGAGACCTTGTGGGGAGAGGTGCTGTGTGCCGGCTTTGCACAGCTGGACTGATACATGACTTGAGGTCTGATTATTCCATAAAGCAGCATGTAAGCTTTCATTTATCTATTTTATTTAATGGAAATCTTCTTTTTTTTTTTTTTTTTTTTTCTTTTTTTGAGACGGAGTCTTGCTCTGTTGCCCGAGCTGGAGTGCAGTGGCCAGATCTCAGCTCACTGCAAGCTCTGCCTCCCGGGTTTACACCATTCTCCTGCCTCAGCCTCTGGAGTAGCTGGGACTACAGACGCCCGCCACCTCGCCCGGCTAGTTTTTTGTATTTTTAGTAGAGACGGGGTTTCACCATGTCAGCCAGGATGGTCTCGATCTCCTGACCTCGTGATCCGCCCATCTCGGCCTCCCAAAGTGCTGGGATTACAGGCTTGAGCCACCGCGCCCGGCCCTGGAAATCTTTATTGAGACAATGAAAGATCTGCATAATAGTAAAAATAGCAAAGCAATCCCAGTATCTTTGTTTTCCATAGTTTCCTCCAATGGCAAGTTTGCAAAACTACAGAACAGTATCTCAACCGGGATAGTGACACTGATAACCCCCCAGGTCTTTTTCAGATGGCCCAGTTGACTTGTAACTCATCTGGGTGTGCACATCTAGACCTCGGCCAAAACCCCAAGTTCCTGCAGAGGGCTACCTCCTGGGGCCTTTTATAACCACACACCCCGCTCCATCCCTACATCCCGGTAACTTTTCATCTGTCCTCCATTTCCAACTTTTGTCATTTCCAGAATGTTATGCAATAACACGTTAAGTATCTGCGATTGGCTTTTTTCTTTTTCTTTTTTTCTCTCAGCATAATTCTCTGGAAATTTTATTTATCTTTTCATTCTGGGATCTAAGAATAGTCACCAGCAAGCAAAAACACAGACTTCTGCTAAATGCTCACCATTTAAGCTGGAAAATTCAAGCTAGGCAACCGGCACATGCTGAAAACATGAGCTATCTGTGAAGGGACCCTGATGTTTGCCTCAGTTCTCCTGTTTCTGTGAGGGGCATCTGGAGAATGGCTTCTCATTCCAGAGGGTCTGGGGTAGGTTTCTGGGGCTAGGCAACACTGGCACGGTGGGCAGGCGGTTCTCTGTGGTGAGGGCTGCCTTGTGCATTCAGCACACCCCGGGGCTGCCCAGCAGAGCAGGCAGCGCCCTCTCTGTTCAGATGGCCACACACGTCTCCACACAGCAGTAAGTGTCCCCTTGGTGGGGTGGTGCCCTGGGCCGAGAGCCCCTAGTCTTTAGGGAGGTCCTATGTCAGCACCGAGGGGCTGTTCTCCTGGGCAGAACATGTGAAAACTCAGGGTACTGCCCAAGAAGCCACTCTATGATGGGCTGGATTGGGCTTGTCAGGGATGCCAAAGAAATGCTTTCGAAACATGAAAGCGAAAGTTTAAGTAACAAATCCTAAATTTGGTGTGTTAAGAAATAAAGTCTATAAAGCAACCTAATATGCCAAATATGTAATAGTTCTCACTGAGCTAAGGGCATGAGGAGATCTTGTCTGACAGACAGATTTACAAAAATGATTACTTTCAGAAAAATCATGATTTAGAATTAAACCAATATTTACGCTGATGAAGAAGAGCAAAACTGCTGATCTTTAAGTTATACTTTCTACCTGGATGGTGCTAATCACTGCTGGTGTTATCTTAAAAAGCAAATTCACACTGATGATTGGGAAGCACAGAGAAGACTACCATCCAACCTATCATCTGTGATGAAAATGCCAACGGCCCTCCAGTAGCCCAGTTCCCTTTGTCAGGGCACTGGGCGTTCTCAGGAGGGGCTCTGCTCCCTGCAGGGAACGCCCGCGCCTGTGGCCTCGAAACCCCGCCAGTACCTTGATGTACTCGCTCCAGTGCTGCAGCAGCGCCTGCTGCCCGCCCCTCACCCGGCTGAACAGCTGGTACATCTGCGCGAGGTCCGGCACTCTGTTCTCATCCAGTAAGTGGTCAAGCCCTGAGATGTGCAGTACACGTCAGCAGAGTACAGCATGGACAGCATTAACAACAACAACTCAACTAGAATACAGCGTGCACGGTAAGAACGCCAATACACCGCTTAGAAACTGGGTGGGTCTACACATCGCTGCCTGTATATGAGCAGGTTGATCTGGTTAAATATCTATTAGGTGAACCTCATTTTTTCTGAGTATGTTGGAAGATGTATTATTTACTTCTTCATGTCACTGAAGCCCTCTTATTTCACTAAAGTTAGCAAGTCAGAAAATCCAGTTTACACCAACTATTTAACCTGGGAGGTTCATGTTCCCAATATACTTCTAATTTAATCCATCGGCCAGACAATGTAAAAGGACAAGCTATCAAATCTAGTTTACAGTGGACTAAATTTATTCACACCTAGACTATAAGAGAAAAATATCATCAGATATTTTAAAGTATTTAACACAGCATTTAAAAAAGTTTTCAGTGTTTTAGATTTTTAATGTTTATAAGGGTTTTCTAAAACCATACCTCAATTATAAAAACTCTCATAGATTTTCTAAATACTTGCTTTATGGTAACCACTGAGAGGCAGCCAGGTTAGAGCATAAAACAGTGAACAGTTGGCTGGGCGCGGTGGCTCAAGTCTGTAATCCCAGCACTTTCGGAGGCCAAGACGGGCGGATCACGAGGTCAGGAGATCGAGACCATCCTGGCTAACACGGTGAAACCCCGTCTCTACTAAGAAATACAAAAAACTAGCCGGGCGAGGTGGTGGGCGCCTGTGGTCCCAGCTACTCGGGAGGCTGAGGCAGGAGAATGGCGTGAACCCGGGAGGCGGAGCTTGCAGTGAGCCGAGATTGCGCCACTGCACTCCAGCCCGGGTGACAGAGCAAGAATCCGTCTCAAAAAAAAAAAAAAAAACAGTGAACAGTCATCCAATTCACAAAGTATCAGATTCTGCCCACAATGGGCACGATGTCCACACAAACGAGGTGGTTTGAAGATGTGTGCAAACATACGGTGGGGCTATAATTATAATCTTTACCTAGAGTTCCAAACATTTATTTCTCTCAATTACATTCTGAACTACAGACACAAACTTTTTGTACTTTATCTTACTAAAACACATTTTAAGAATTCAAAAAACGTAACTTTTTAATCTTTAAAATACTTCTAATACAATTTAGAGTAAGCTTTTACATATATAATGTACCATTTTCTTTAAATAATTTTACACAACAAAGTATGTACTGGAATAATTTATGCAAATTTCTACTATTTACTTGAAATCTTTTTTTTTTTTTTTTTGAGACGGAGTCTTGCTCTGTCGCCCGGGCTGGAGTGCAGTGGCGCGATCTGGGTTCACTGCAAGCTCTGCCTCCTGGGCTCATACCATTTTCCTGCCTCAGCCTCCCGAGTAGCTGGGACTACAGGCGCCCACCACCGTGCCTGGCTAATTTTTGTATTTTTAGTAGAGACGGGGTTTCACTGTGGTCTCAATCTCCTGACCTCGTGATCCGCCCGTCTCGGCCTCCCAAAGTGCTGGGATTATAGGTGTGAGCCACTGCGCCCGGCCTTTTCTTTTTTTTTTTTTTGAGACAGGCTCTCTCACTCTGTCACTCACGGTTTTTTCTTTTTTGAGACAGGGACTTCTGCACTCTCACCCAGGCTTTTTTTTTTTTTTTTTGAGACAGGGTCTCTCGCTCTATCGCCCAGGCTTTTGTAGTTTTGTAGCCTCAACCTCCTGGGCCAAAGTGATCCTCCCACCTCAGCCTGCTGAGTAGTTGGTACCCTAGGCATGCACCACCTGTGGCTTTAAAAATGTTTTTGATTTTATTTTTTTGGTGGAGACAGGGTTTTTCTTTGTTGCCCAGGATGGTCTTGAATTCCCGGGCCAAAGTGATACTTTGGCCTCCCAAAGTGCTGATGTCACAGGTATGGGCCACCATGCCTGGCCTTTTTTCTCATAAAGTGACTCCTTTCAAAAAGACACCGGACACAAATTCCGAATGCATTTGTTTTTAGGTGGATAGGTGAAACTACACCAGCTGTGTAGGTTTCAATGTGGAATAATAAGCAGAAAAACCATCATCAGATTGGACCCATGACACTCAACTTACAAGCAATGTGATTTCAGGCACCAGGATCTGCCTGTCTTAAGCCCTGGTTTTCTTAGTTATAGAAAGGGGATAATGATTTCACAGAATCGTTTTAGTGACGTAAAAGATATTTACGTCAAGTGTAGCTGTTTGTAACAGGAGATGCTCAATCATGTTAATTCTCCTCCCTTTCGCTTTTGTTCTGGCTGCACTTGTTTTAAGTATCTCATTAGCCATAATGCCATTATCTGACAATGTAGAACCCAAAGCAGAATATATTTGAATACCATTTAGGGTCTTCTAAAAATTAAACTTTAAGGTTTCCAGTGGCTTGAAAAAAATCTTGTATTTTCCAAATACATTTAAAATGACTTTTAGAAGGTAACATTGTTTCAAACGGTAACACTGAAATGTCACAATAAGTACTAAAGTGTTACAAAGGTTAGACTGCTCATTATAATTTCCACAGAATTTAGCACACTTTGAAGCCTAGAAATAAAAGCACTAAAACAAAGATCGAGGTGAAGACATCAGCATCCATTTTAAAGGTGCAGGCTGCTAGAAGCCATCTTCCTGCTGTGGCCAGCGCTTAGGGAGACGTGGACGTTAAGGCCGTCCAGTCAGCACCAGAACACATGCTCTTCTCCAGAAAATCAGGAGAAAAGTGTACTCTGCTTAAGCAGACCACCTAGGCGATAGTTCATCTGACACTAAGATGCACAAAGTCCACAGGTGAGGGAAGCCTCACGAAAATCTAACAGCCTAAACAGCTCCCTGAGTCCCCTACATCTGAGTGTGCATGAGGAATGGCCGGACACAGGCAATGAGTCTGCTCAGGGAGCTGCATCAGGCTCGCTGCACCCAGGTTTCAGCATGTGTGTGGTACAGAAGGCCCCTGGGCCTTCCCACCACTGGGGTTTTAGCAGTGAATGTAGTTCCCCTAGGTGCCTTCCATTCTTTCTCTGATTTTTTTTCTCCTGTGGATGGCTAACACGTTCATTAGAAAAGAAGTTTAATGACAGTCTTACGAAAATAACAAACATCCTAACATTGCTATATGTAATGCTCCCTTTACTTTCCTAATGAATTAAGGATAATTGTTCAGTTTAATTTGCACAAGAGCTAGGAAATCTACCTTTCTGCAGAATTGCTGTTAAATGTTCTCCTAACAGCTGTTTCTCCACACAAGCAATCAGTGGTTTCCTACATAAGGCAAAGAGAATAAGCGTTAGAAATAAAGTTAAAAGAAGACACTGGTTCTCTGTAAAAGATGGGGGCGTTTGTCTACGACAGATGCAGTCTAGAGGCAATCAGAAACGGAAGGTTAAGAGCATTTCCTCATGCAAATGGACTCCTGTTGCTAATAACTCTGAAGGAAGCACTTTCGAAAAACCCCTACTGAACAGCACAAACAGGCCCACGGGCAGGCCCAGGGAAGCAGGGATGCATCTGCTTTATTCCAAGGACTGCTAATTTTAGCCATCTTCCCAAGCCTTCATTTCTAGTTTATAAAGAACGTTTTAACCAACCATCTCATGGAGAAGGGTAGAGCCGACATTCCGCCTCCTGCTTCCCACACGAGCAGAAATGGCTCAGGGAGGTTGTGTGTGACCTGCACACCCTGGCTGTGGGGCTTCGCTGTGGCTGCCGCTCTCTCCACTATCTCCCTGGCTGCTGCTTCCTCGTCTCCTGGGGGCTGCTTTTCTGCTCCACGTTGGATGAAAGCACAACATGGCCCCTGAGTCGCCCTGTCTGGCTCGAGATTTTGGATTTCCCACAGCCTCCTCCAACTCCACACGTCTGAGTGACCACATCTCCTCTCCTGCGCGCTGTTTCGTGCTGGATTCTGTCACAATCCTGTCCCCTTCCTTCATCCGGCCTGCCCCTTTCCTTACCTTGCTGAGTCCAGTCTGCACTGTATCATTTTCATCTCCCTTCCTGTTTTCTCTGCTGAGTCCTACCAAGCCCTGTTCTGCACATCTGTACATTTTATCATTCCCTACTGGGGCCCAGTTCTGCACACTGTGTCATTTTCTTTTTCTTTTTTTGAGATGGAGTCTCGCTCTGTCGCCCAGGCTGGAGTGCAGTGGTGCGATCAGGGCTCACTGCAAGCTCCGCCTCCTGGATTCACGCCATTCTCCTGCCTCAGCCTCCTGTGTAGCTGGGACTACAGGCCCCTGCCACCATGCCCGGCTAATTTTTTGTATTTTTACTAGAGACGGGGTTTCACCGGGTTAGCCAGGATGATCTCGATCTCCTGACCTCGTGATCCACACAGCTCAGCCTCCCAAAGTGCTGGGATTACAGGCGTGGGCCACCGTGCCCGGCTGCACACCGCATCATTTTCATTTCTCTCCCTTGCTGTCCCCTCTGCCCCTGTTCTGTGCCTGACACGCACACTCACATCATCTCAACCTTTTTGTCTCCCTAGCTACTCATCAACCTCAGGTTTGCAGGAAAAAACATTAGAAGAAAAGAGAAAATTGTGTGACAGCACCATAAATAAAATTAAAGCGATATAAAATGTATAACAGAGTGCACAATCAAAATAGCCTAATATTCAGTGATACTCCATTAACATAAATAGCCCATCTCAAAACTCAAAGATGCCAAGTATCTCAGCAAGATTTACTCCCTTTAGACAATAATTCATGACAAGGCACTAGGTAAAAACTGTAATTTGTAAATGCCAAATAAGGACAAATAACAAAGTAAAATATGCTAGGTGCAAAAATACTCTTAGCACTGAATGAACTGACAAAGACACCCTTTATTTCAACAACCAGCCAGGAAAACCCTCCAGCCGTGGTGAAGACACGAATGCTCGGTGAGCAATCGGTACTTACTGTGTGCCGTGGTCCAAGTAAGTGATCACTCTGTCTCCTTCTTCCTCTAAACGTTTACTTACATGGTTGAGATATTCTGGAACCTTCCAAACAAAACAAACGTTATCAGTAACAAAAAGACTGTCGACATCATCCAAGAGATTGAAATTTTATTTTCTTTATACGTAATGTTTTAAAAAAGCAGAATATGTATTCAAGCCAAATATTAACACAGATCATTATCCAAGAGATTGAAATTTTATTTTCCTTATACGTAATTTTTTAAAAAGCAGAGTATGTATTCAAGCCAAATATCAACACAGATTAACAGGGAGGGAGAGGTAGGATGCAAGTGTGTTGGGGGGACATGGAGAAAGGATCCTGAGATTAACATCCATCCTAGAACAGGGCCCAGGCTGCACTTCTCTTTCGTCCCTGCTCACCACTAAGTTTTGGGGTCTGTGCACACCCTCCTCCCATCCCCAGGGCCCACAGGGAGCTGAGAAGCACTTGGCAGGAGGGTGAGGTGCTAAATGGCCACCCTGCTCCGCACAGATGGGTCAGCAAAAGCAAGTCAACAAGCTGGCTGTTCATCTGGGGACACCAAACAACATGGTGGCAGAAGACCTCAAAGTACACTCATGTTTCCCAAGACAGTGAGGAGAGGCCTGAGGCTCCACCGGGGTAGCTGCAGCCAGGCTCAGTATCTGACATGAAACTTCCTCTCCAAAGCCAGAATGAAGGAACCAATGGCCAGGGCCAATTCTCGGCAGGAGCACGTGACATTTGGGTGACAGTCTACGGGGTAGGTTCCTTTATGATTTTGCTCTGGTATCCGGAAAAGTGGTTAAGTTTTTTGGGTTCCTATTACTACTATATGTTTTTTCACATGGCTTTTTTGGGAACGTTTTTTGCAGAGCTTCACGCAAATAAAAAATTTTATCATTTGTATTTATTTTTCATTTTTAAGGTGTATGTTTTTATCATTTTGCTTAAATTTGAGTTATTTTACTTATTTCAGAAACGATCTGACAGATTTTTACTTGTAGGGGGAGTGCAATAGTTTCTAAGTTAACATAAACTAAATTCTTTTTTTTTTTTTTTTTTTTTTGAGACGGAGTCTCGCTCTGTCACCCAAGCTGGCGTGCAGTGGCCGGATCTCAGCTCACTGCAAGCTCCGTCTCCCGGGTTCACGCCATTCTCCTGCCTCAGCCTCCCGAGTAGCTGGGACTACAGGCGCCTGCCATCTCGCCCGGCTAGTTTTTTGTATTTTAGTAGAGACGGGGTTTCACCGTGTTAGCCAGGATGGTCTCGATCTCCTGACCTCGTGATCCGCCCGTCTCGACCTCACAAAGTGCTGGGATTACAGGCTTGAGCCACCGCGCCCGGCCACATAAACTAAATTCTTAGTATACTAAGAATGAAGCTCATTACTGGGGATTCTGGCAAGACTGCGGCTTTCAGAAGATTTTCAATGAAACATTTGCGTGTGTGTGAAAAGGCAAACACGAGGAAAGTCCTCCCAGATGCTCATCTGCAGAAACGAAGCCAGGGGATTCGGGAACATCCCATCATCTCACCTCTCTTTCCTGCATTAACCTTTGGCCTTCGGCAGCATATAAGCAGTTAGTCTCTTCCAAAAATTTCAGTTCAAATGAGTCTTTATACACCTAAGAAATGAGCAGAGTCACTGACCAATTTCAGTAAAGGAAACTATCTTTTCAAGGGCTAACAAATCCCAGTTTCTGACGGGGCAGGCTGCCAGGACCTGAACTTGGAGCTGCCTGTGGCCACCCAGCCGGCCAGCTGCACTGTCCTTCCCAAAACGGCCAGCCAGACCCTCTTCTGTTCTTTTCCTACGGTGCCGTGGGGTCATATTGCACTAAAGAACTTCGCCCTTTGTCTTTTGTGTGTGTTGCTAACATTTTCCCCGAGCATGTCATCTGGTTTTGTCTCTGTTTGTGGTATATTTTCCATGAAAAAGGCGCATTTTACGTAGTGATATTGATCCATCTTCCCTTTTGTGGCACCTGGTGTGGTGTTAGCTTGAGAGCCATTCCCTCCCAGGGATTTTTAGACTCTTCTATCTTCAACAAACGCTTTTATGATTTCATTGTTTAACATCTTTGGTACAACCATTTATTCTGGTGCAAGTAGCTGGGCAGGTACCCGGGTACCTTCTGCACAGGCAGCACTCACCTGTAGGTCAGACAGCATGCCCAACAGGCTCCGCAGCAGGCTCCGGTCCACGGCCTCGCCGCTCCTCTCGCGCTCGATCAGCAGCAGGATTCCATCAATGGTTTTACTTTGAACCATTTTATCACTAATAATATGGGTTCTAAACAGTTCTAATCCCATATCCCTGTACAGACAGTAAGAAACAATACATTTTAGTTTCGCTTTTTCGAAGTTATGGGTATTATCTCCAGCTATGCTACTCAGTATCATCCAAAAAATGTGAAGTTGCTAACTCTCTACATCTAGGTGCCAAGAATTTCTTTTTAAAAACTTCTGTTTTTCGGCCAGTCTAGCGTGCCTTGTCTGCTCCATGTCCCTGGAGATACTGCTAGGCCAAGCATGCCACTGACAACAAAATTGGTATCACGCAATCTGCTGGCGGAAGCCCGGGGTTCTTGCCACCTTCCTGGTGAGTGACCAGAGATGCTCAGTCAGGCACCACGACCCTGCCTGCCCCACCTGCCCTGCCCGCCACCATCTGCAACAGCCCTCAGGGTACACTCTCTTCCCAATGTCCTCTGTGGAGCACGTTCCCAGCAGCTTCCATTCTCCAAGCCCTGGGAGCTCTCCTACCAAATGTTTGCTGTTTTCCCAAGAGAAGGTGACATGGCTTTCAGAGTTCATCGCAGTCCTCAGCTCACGGCCTGAGGAAGGTTATGAAGATGTTTCAGCTGCCAGTGACTGTCCACAAAACCCATGTTGGGGGTTCTGTGCTTTGCTTCAACACTCCTGCTGCCCCCAGTGGCCAAGTACTCCATTAAGGAGGGGCCAAATATACAGATGTTGGGCTCCAGCCAGAAATCCTGAATTGGCACCTCAGGGCAGGAGTGGTGCTGGTGGTGGCAGCAGCAGTAATACAGTGGTGGGCAGGTGGTGGCGGTGACAGCAGCAGTAATGGTGGGCGGATAGTGGTGGCAGTAGAAACAGTGGTAGGGGGGTGTTGGTGGTGGCAGTAATATTAATAATATTAATTATGGTGGCAGTGGTGGCAGCAGCCGCAGTGGTGGGTGCCACAGAGGTGTGCAGAGGGCCCTAGGAATCACCTCAGTGGTGGAGACATGCACCTCCCTTGACCGCCCACTACACCGCCACAGGCATCCTGTGGCTCCCAGGCCTGCTGCACACCAGGTCTCCTGTGCACTTCACCACAGCTGGGGCAGGAAGGCGCAATGGCCAGACTTGTGGGCTCAAGGCAGCTGCCGGGGTTTGAATCTTGGCCCTACTACTTGCTAGCTGTGTGACCCTGGGCAAAGAGCTTCATGTCTCTGTGCCTTTCCTTCCTTAACTGTAAAATGGGGATCAAATGCTATTGGCTCCTGCCTGTGAAGCCCTTGGGGCAGTGCCAGGCAGGTAGCCAGCGCTTAGAAAGGCTTAGGTCTCCACTTCTGTGACTCTCTACCCTGCCACAGGGATCTTCTCTTCAAAACAACCATCTCAGCTGGAAACTCTCCTGGGCCCTCATCAGCTCCACCCCTCCCCACCCGCCCAGTCCCCACATGGGCTTCTTCTGGTCATGCTGCTGTCCTAGCCATCACTGGCAGGAGATACTCGGCTTTGAACTTACTGCTTCCTTCCTTCTACTCTTTCTTTCTTAGCTGCCTGACCACCCTTGCTCATTCTCCAAAGCACAGGCCAAGGCTGACCCTCAGACTTCCTCCCCATCCCAGAGATGGGCAAAGTATGTCCTCACCACCCATTGCCCACACACACCTCAACCAGGATTCTTGTTGTACTGATGCTCACATTCGGGTTTTTAGCCTCTTGTGGTAGATGGGAGGTGGTATCATTGATTCTATTCTATAAACAATGTTTGTAGTTTGTACGACAGTCATGGTATAAACTATGTTTACAAATTAAGAGTTTAGTGTTGGACATGGTGGTTCACACAAGTAATTCCAGTACTTTGGGAGGCTGAGGTGGGAGGATTGCTTGAGGCCAGGGGTTTGAGACCAGCCTAGGCAACATAGCGAGATCCTGGCTCTACAAAAAAATTTTTAGAAGTTAGTTGGATGTGGTGGTGCATGCCTATAGTCCCAGCTACCGGGGAGGCCAAGGCAGGAGGATCACTTGAGCCCAGGAGTTTGAGGCTGCAGTGAGTTATGACTGCACCACTGCACTCCAGCCTGGGTAACAGAGTGAGACCCTGTCTCTAAAAATAATAATAATAATTTTTTTTTTTTTTTGGGACGGAGTCTCGGTCTGTCGCCCAGGCTAGAGTGCAGTGGCCAGATCTCAGCTCACTGCAAGCTCCGCCTCCCGGGTTCACGCCATTCTCCTGCCTCAGCCTCCCGGGTAGCTGGGACTACAGGCGCCCGCCACCTCGCCTGGCTAGTTTTTCATATTTTTTTAGTAGAGACGGGGTTTTTTCACCGTGTTAGCCAGGATGGTCTCAATCTCCTGACCTCGTGATCTGCCCGTCTCGGCCTTCCAAAGTGCTGGGATTACAGGCTTGAGCCACCGCGCCCAGCCAATAATA
>NC_045455.1:958115-973417 GCF_002776525.5 Piliocolobus tephrosceles
GCACTCCAGCCTGGGTGACAGAGCGAGACTCCGTCTCAAAAAAAAAAATAAAATAAAAAGAAAAGCATTTAGACTATGGACTGGGCAACCCAGGTAGGGCAAGTTATTTCAACTTATGTGCCTTATTTTGTATAAAATAGGAGTTACAAAGGCCACGCCACAGAGCTGTTCTAGGGATTAAATACATTAGTAGGACACAGTCCCTTGCACAGAGTAAATGCTAAATAAGCTACTATGATCACTTTTATTATCTCCATTGTTTCCCGGAACACAGGCTGTCCTTTCTGTCAGTGTCTGCCTTCTCGTAGACCACGTGGATGTCTGCTAGGACATGTGTGGGGGTTCCACCAGGAAGTTAGAGGGGCAAATGGCATTAAGGGAGCTTCAACAAGGACAGGGTGTCGAAAATTGCACAGATATTGTATAAAACAAGGACAAAAAATGCTTGCTGGATTTGGTAACTTGCAGGTCACTGACATCTCAGACAAGAGCAATGTCTACATGTGGAAGGCAGAAATCACACTGCCCTGGGTCAGTGTGCCCAGTGGGTGGGGGTAGGAAAAGCAGGCACATTTTAAAGAACCTGGGTTTAAAGGTCATGAGAAGGCACAACATCACTTTTATGTTTGAACGTGAGAAGAATGAAACATGCCATTAACAGAGAACAAGACAAATCGGACGGTAAACGGAGAACAAGACAAATCGGACGGTAAGACGGACACAGCTTTTGTCCAAGGTCGGCTTGCAGGAGGTGGCAGGACTCAGCACATGGAGTGGTCACAGGACACACGGGGGTCAGCAGACGACACGCAGGGGTCAGTGGCCGTGAATGCTGCTGAGGAGGGGCCCACAACCCCTAGTGTATACGGTCCCCGAAAGATGACAGATGACGAGTGCTGTCTATGTGCTCAGGAGGCCAGGAGGCTGAACAAGCCACTCCACGGGGCCACGCAGCCTCAAGGCTGAGAGCCCAGGGCAGCAGGCAGCCTCTCAGAGTTTCGACTGCAGTGCTGGAAAGAGCTGCTCCAGGCTCAAACTCCAGTTGTCAGGGAGAAACCAAGGCCCTCTGCCTCCGCCCTCATGACCAAAGTCAGCCACCTGCCCCAGCTTCCTGCTCCACTCCTCGCTGCTGGCCAGGCACCTGGTGTTTCAAGGCTAAGACCCACCTGGACTCCTACGTTCACATTAATGATTTTGGCTGAAGAAAGGAAGGCACAAGTAATCATACACACTTTACCATCTTAGCCTACCGAAGACACAAATGGGACGGAAGGCATCAGCCGCAGCGAAGACGCAGCTCTGCCCTGTGAGGACACTCACCAGATGGAGGGCAGCGTGGAGTTCTGCAGCACATAGGTGCGGTCCAAGAACAGGAAGATGCTTCTAATCATGATCTGACCAGCAGAAAGAAGAACCATTTACTCATGAATTCTACTAGCAGAATATTCAAGATCAGGCCTTTTGGACTCCATGTTAGCTGTCTCAAATCCAACAACAGTTTCCTGATGGAAAGATGCTGTCCACCACAGTCCTCATGTTTGATTTTTTTTCTAAAGTTAATTGTGTTCCCTTGGTATGTGACTTCCATCTCTTTAATATCATAAATCTGATTGTAGGAATTTTAACGCACTTAGCCTAAAACAGTATCTTTTTTTTTTTTTTTTTAAAGAGATCCTGGGTTCAGGCAAAGCCTAAAGGATATCTTTTAAATTTGGTCATTTTTTGACTGATGTGATACATCCTACTTGATTAGGGAGATGCACTAAGCTTTTAAAAGCTGAGTTCCTGTTACATGATGAGGCTCTTGGACGTGTGTCTCTGACTCTGCGTTACGAGCAGAGTGAGGGGACGCAGGATGATGCACCGGTCCTGTCCTGTGCTCCTACCACCGAGCCCACCACCTGGCTGGGGAGACGTGTGGACACATCTCACTAAAACCTTCCCAAAGACACTCAGCGGGCTCTAGCAGCTGCCACGTACCTGGCCCAGAAAAGAAACACACCCATCGTCTCCTACTTGTTTCATTTAGAAAACGAAAGATTTCAACCTATTTAGGAAAGCTATTAATACGGTCTTTTCTCTCACTTAAGTAATTAACAGCCAGGTCACACCCAAAAATGTACACATGAAGTCAAGTCAAAGCCAAGACATCTACAAAGCCTAAGACGTTGGTTGTGCAGTTACACTAAAGACCTGGGATTCAGGCTTGATTTTCCAGAGTAAGTTGTGCTTAAACAGACATTTAGAGACCCACTCAGGCATTTAAGAATCCTGTCACCACTGCAGACTCTGACTGTGGACCTGAAGGCCAAGACGGTCAGCAGTGCCCTCCCACAAGAGCTGAGGAGTTCCCCTTGCCTGCTTTTCTCATTGTGCTGCTCACCTACAGCACTGAACACAGACAGAATCCTCGACAGAACTTCTGCGTCTCAGCTCTCAATCATGTGGGTGAGGGAAGACGGATGACGTCATGTTTTGGAAAAACATTGCTTACCATTTGTCTGCAGTGGTCCTGCCAGCATGTGTTAATCTTCTTTAAAAATAAAACACTATCTAGTGAGTCTGTACAGACCTGCTAAGGAAAACTTTAAAAACGCTGGCCAATTTAATTATTACAATTTTTTTTTCTTTTTTTGAGATGGAGTCTCGCTCTGTCGCCCAGGCTGGAGTGCACTGGCGCGATCTCAGCTCACTGCAGTGCAGCCTCTGCCTCCCAGGTTCAAACGATTCTCCTGCCTCAGCCTCCCAAGTAGCTGAGATTATAGGCGTGCACCACCAAGCCCAGCTAACTTTTTGTATTTTTAGTAGAGACAGGGTTTCACCATGTTGGTCAGGCTGATCTTGAACTCCTGACCTTATGATCCACTGGCCTCAGCCTCCCACAGTGCTGGGATTACAGGCATGAGCCACCGCACCCGGCCATTATTACAATTTTAACCCCTTAATTTCAGCTGCTTTCTCCACTGAATACTACACATCATTTAGTAATCGGAACACTGAAAGAATATTAGTCTTGAATGTTCATGTCCCCCAAAATTCACAGGCCAAAACTCCAACTCCACGGTAATGGTGTTAGGAGGCAGGGCCTCTGGGAGGTGATAAGGTCACCAGAGTGGACAAACCTCAAGAATGGGGTTACGAAGGAGACCCCAGAGAGCTCCCCTGCCTCTTCCACCACACAAGGATGCAGTGGGAAGGTGCTGGCTATCAACCAGGAAGCAGGGCCCCACCAGACATGGAATCTGCCAGTGCCTCGACCCTGGGCCTCCAGCCTCCAGAGCTGTGAGCAACAGACTGCTGTTGCTGATGAGCCAGTCGACAGTGTTTCGTCACAGCGGCCCCAGTGGGCTAAGACACACCAGAAGTTCAATCATGGATCTCCGTATCTCATCACCGATGTGCACTCAGCCTGCCGGCGCCGCCTTCTCTTCCCACGGCCCCACTTGCCTCTGGCCGTCCCCCACTCCCTTTCCAGCCTCCCTTCATTCTCTGCTTCCTTCACTGCCAGACACTTTCAAGTCCCTGCTGGCAGAACCACGCCCAGGCCACAAGTGCCCTGGGGCTAGGTGGCCGGACAAAAGGCCCCACCTCACAAAAGGCAGCCACTGAATATATTCCCACGGGGGGCTCCTGGAGAAGAGGACTGGAATGGTAAGAGTCAGCCACAAGGACTATTTTTGTTTTTTTTGAGACGGAGTCTTGCTCTGTGGCCCAGGCTGGAGTGCAGTGGCCGGATCTCAGCTCACTGCAAGCTCCGCCTCCCGGGTTCCCGCCATTCTCCTGCCTCAGCCTCCCCAGTAGCTGGGACCACAGTTGCCTGCCACCTCGCCTGGCTAGTTTTTTTGTATTTTTAGTGGAGACGGGGTTTCACCGTGTTAGCCAGGATGGTCTCGATCTCCTGACCTTGTGATCCGCCCGTCTCGGCCTCCCAAAGTGCTGGGATTACAGGCTTGAGCCACCGCGCCCGGCCCACAAGGACTATTTTTTTAAAATTAAAAGAGACGGCACCTCACTATATTCCTAGGCTGGTCTTGAAAGCGTGGTCTTAAGTAATCCTCCTGTCTCAGTCTCCCAAAGTGCCGGGATTACAGGTGTGAGTCCGTGTGCCCAGCCTGTCGCAAAGTGCGGCTGGGCAGGAAAATGGCTCAAGTTTAACTTTCGGCCTCGATGAAAACTGACAGAACTCTCATCCACGCATCAAATTAGGAACACTGTTACCCTGGCTCTTTTTTTTTTTTGAGACGGAGTCTCGCTCTGTCACCCACGCTGGAGTGCAGTGGCATGATCTTGGCTCACTGCAAGCTCCGCTTCCCAGGTTCATGCCATTCTCCTGCCTCAGTCTCCCAAGTAGCTGGGACTACAGGTGCCCGCCACCACACCTGGCTAATTTTTTCTACTTTTTAGTAGAGTCGGGGTTTCACCGTGTTAGCCAGGATGGTCTCGATCTCCTGACCTCATGATCCGCCCGCCTTGGCCTCCCAAAGTGCTGGGATTACAGGCGTGAGCCACCGCGCCTGGCCTACCTTGACTCTTCGAACGTACATTTTTAGGAAAAGGCCCAAAAAGTAGTAGAACATGGGCTCCTAGAGCAAGTGGCCTGGCATCCCTCAGGTTCATGCAAAGCTGAGAATGAGAAATGACTACAAACTGCTTTATTGTTTACGAAACACTCTTCACGTCCACTCTCACTGAAAATCTCCTAAACCTCGTGGTGCGGGCATTGTTCCCTTGTACAGATTAACAAAATGGCTTGTCAAAGTGGAAAGAACATGGACTTCCTACATTTAACTCTTGATCCACCATCTGCCAGCAACACGATACCGACCAAGCCAAAGGACTTCTCTAGGTCTGTTTCTGCCATGCAGCGAGACGCTACACACTCAGAGCCGACGTGAGGCGGTGACAACATCCTCACACACAGAGGAGGAAAAACACACCAGGCAAGCAGGGTACACAAATCAGACAGGAGCTGGAGTCTCAGGGTGGCAAAGAGCGGCCTGACAAGAGTGCCAGGGAGGGTAGGGTGCCAGGCAGAGCCTGAGGAGGAACAGACGGTGCTGAGGACAGCCAAGGGGCTCCCGGGGGGGTCTGAATCCTTGTCACACCAGGGGAAGTGCCGTGACCACAGCTCCAGGGGCCTAAGACAGCTTACTCTATTTTCTCTTGAGGCTTTGCTGAATTCTCAGAGAGCACTGCCAGAAAATTAAAAATAGACAGTTACAGCAAAGACCGAATGGTTGAATGGTTAATAGGTTCCTCTGGAAGTACTCTTTTAAAATTGTTCAAAATTGTAATGGCTCATTATATTAGGAATCTGCAGAAACAGTCTGGAAAAAACAAACAAAAAATCTGTCCCAAGTACATTTGGACAGGCTTCAAGGAACCCCAACAGCCATTCTGCAGCTCTGACTCCAGTTGAATGAGGGCTGTGGCCTGGACCTCCCCGCAAGTCTCTGCTGGCAGGCAGGTCACGCCAGCCGAAGGCATAGCTTTTTTTCTGGATGAGGGTGCACAGATCCTTTAAACTTAATGGGGTTAAACTGACGCCAGTCAATCTGACACCACTGGGCAGCTCAGGTGTTGTGAAGATAGAGTTCCACGTGGGGCAGTGTCTTGTTAAGATGGAAAGTCCAATGTAAAGTGTTCATTAAATGAGAAATACTTTCTCTAAAATAGCTCTGTAAAATCAATATAGATCCCCGATCAAAATTTTTTTTTGTTATTTCCCACAGAAAAAAGTACAAAAGCTAAAATCACAGTGTGGTATTTACTAAGTGAGCTCTGGCCTTCTAAACATCAAAATCAATTCCAGATTCTAGGATATAACAAACAGTCACAATGCTGTGCAAGTGATTCTAGGACGTGAGACATATAGATACAGTGAGAGCCTATCAATAGTGTATTCTCGAGATAGGTTCTTCAGCAACCATATTTTTTCTCATTACAGAAAAGGGCCAATCTTCGTTAAAGGATTTACACAGCCTACTGAGATGAGTTAGGCAGGTCTTCAAAGAGCAAACAACATCCAACAGCAGAAATGCTTATACCATAGGAAAAACCTACCTATCATATCTGTAATGAAAAAGAAAAAGAAAGCAAAAGACGATGCTTCTGTTGGGGCAGAAGAGGGATACATGCATTTTCTATGCTTGGTTGTCTGCTTTTGTAGTTCCAGGAACAAGGCCCACCTGCTGCTACCCACACACAGACCACCAGAGGACAGCCCTAGGCCAACCTTCATTCATCTACACAGCTCATGAAGGGAGGCGTGCTGTTTTGCCTCCTTTGATCTGGCCGAGCACTAGCAGGGTTCTCTTGGACTTTCGTCTCTTCATCTAGAAAATATGGCCAATAACGGTACTTACAGCTCAGGGTGCTGTGAGACAAAGTGATTCATGAATGTGCAGAGCTTGGCCTACTGCCAGCAAGTGCTCCGTACACAGTATCTGGTCAAGTGAGAACAGGCACAAAGTCTTTCTAAGGAAAGACAAAGCATGCTGTCGCCAGTGCAGATCATAAAGGCACGCTCAGAGGCAACTGGAGCTTTGCGACTTCCCCAACAGCCAAGGCTCCCTGCTCACTCCCATGCCCCTCCCTTCTGCTGACCACACTGCTCCCACGGGGTCACCACTGCCTGGCGTTCTGCAGCTGACCACAGCGGCAATGCTGTCAAGGTGAACCAGGGGAAGAAAAATGTGAGTTTCATCTACTGTTATCTACAGATTAGATTCTGACATTTTTGAAGAGCTCCTGGTGCCCATGCAGCCTGGCTGGGTGGCACGCGGTCCTGCAGCAGCACGTGGTATGGGTTCTGCAGCAGCTGTCTCTGGCTGAGAGTGTGTATGAGTCCGTGGGTACAAAAGGCCTTTATTTTGCAGAAGGGACGTCACCAAGGGCAGGTATCTATTTTGAAAGGGACAGCTAAGTGCAGAATTTATCAAACATGTGAGACAAGAAAATGGACATGGTAAACGAAGAAGATGGTAGTGAATGACTCAATTTCACAAAAGCCCTCTTTCTACCTGTGCATCTGATGGGTTTCATCTATTATCTAATATCAGCAAACAATCAAAATATAATTGGCACATAACATTACTTAAATCTGGTTGGGCGTGGTGGCTCACGCCTGTAATCCCAACACTTTGGGAGGCCGAGGCCGGCAGATAACTCAAGATTGGGAGTTCGAGACCAGCCTGATCAACATGGAGAAACTCCATTTCTACTGAAAATACAAAATTAGCCGGGTGTGGTGGCACATTCCTGTAATCCCAGCTACTCGGGAGGCTGAGGCAGGAGAATTGCTTGAACCCAGGAAGTGGAGGTTGCGGTGAGCCAAGATTGCGTCATTGTACTCCAGCCTGGGCAATTAAGAGCGAAACTCCCGTCTCAAAACAACAACACGTTACTTAAAGCTTAGAAAGTAGAGTTACCTGAAGTACTGGAATATCCCAGAGACAAAGGAAATCTGAGTATGCAGACCTTGGAATACTCCCTGCCACACGGTATCTGAGCATCTGCCATCAGATTAACATTTCGCCATATGAGACTGGGCTGGATCAGAACTCTCTTCCAGCAGAAACAAACTCTTCAAGAGCAGGACCCATGCCATTCATGCCCGTCCCTGGTCCCCAATGCACAGTGCTGAGTTGGACAGAAACATTCACCCCACCTTTACTAGGTTAATGTACGAATGTAGCCTAAAATCCTTCATCACAGAACCTGCCACTTCCTGGTCTCATCATCCCTTCAGACTCTACTTATCAGTCACTAAGCCGGTCATATTAAACTCGCCCCTCAATTCCAAGAAGGTGACTCTCCTCTCACCTCCCTGACACCAGCCCTCAGCTACCTCCTCTGATGGCTCTGCTCTTTTTCTTTTTAGAGCTGGGGGTCTTGCTCCGTTGCTCAGGCTGGAGCGCAGTGGTGCAATCTCAGCTCACTGCAGCCTCGGCCTCCTGGGCTCAAGCAATCCTCCCACCTCAGCCTCCAGGGTAGCTGGGACCACAGGTGTGAACCACACATCCGACTAACTGTTGTCGAGGCTGCTCTTGAGCTCTTGGGCTCAAGTGACCCTCCTGCCTTGGCCTCCCAAAATGCAGTGCTGAGATTAGAGGCGTGAGCCACTGCAACTGGCCACTCTGCTCATTTTTCCTGGGCATCTCATCCGAATCTGGATCCACTGGATCTGTGTCTCCAGCCCCAAATGCACAACAGGCATCTCTACCTGAGTGACTCCTCACCTCCTTCCAAATCAACATGACCAAGACAGCCCCTCACTGCCTCAATCTGCGTCTGGTTGATCCTTCCACAGCAGTCAGATCCTCTTCCTCTGAACTGTAACAGGTTTGCTGGCAGGATGCTGCCATTCCACTCCGTGGTTTTGCTGCCCAGTCAAACCACTGTGGTGTGAACCACTTCTTGGTTCAACAAAGGTTCCTCCACAATTCAACATCCACCTTCCTCTCATTTTTCCCTCTAGGGATCCTGTCAGTGGTCAACTCTCCCACATCCAGCAGCATATCTGGCTCTTCTGCCCAGTAAGCTTCCTTAGTGCCAGGGCTGCCCATGCTGCTCCCTGGCCTGTGCCACCTTGGCATCGCAGAGTGCCTGCCACTTCCTCGTCCATCCTTTAGGACATGGCCCAGACATCACTTCGCCCTGCAATGCTCCCCCACCCAGGTGGGCTGGCTGCTCTTTCTTTAGGTGCCAGGAGCTTATCTGAACCTTTAAAAACCCTTATCACAGGACTGGCGCGGTGACTCACACCTGTAATCCCAGCACTTTGGACGCGGTGACTCACACCTGTAATCCCAGCACTTTGGGCGCGGTGGCTTACACCTGTAATCCCAGCACTTTGGGCGCAGTGGCTCACACCTGTAATCCCAGCACTTTGGGCGTGGTGGCTCACACCTGTAATCCCAGCACTTTGGGAGGCTGAGGCAGGTGGATCACGAGGTCAGGAGTTCGTAGCCAACGTGGTGAAACCCCGTCTCTACTGAAAATACAAAAATTAGCTGGGCGTGGTGGTGGGCGCCCGTAATTCCAGCTACTGGGGAGGCCAAAGCAGGAGAATGGCTTGAACCCAGGAGGCGGAAGTGCAGTGAGCCGAGATCGTGCCACTGCTCTCCAGCCTGGGTGACAGAGCAAGACTCCGTCTCACACACAAAAAAACCCCTTATCACAGCACTGCATAAATGCTTATCCTGATGCTTCTGCCACCTCCATTTGGGTTTAAGCACCAAAGGGACAGAATCTCATTCTGCCCAGATTATCTTCCCAGGGCCTGGCATTATACCTAGCACATGACAGATACTTAAAAACATGTGCCGACCCAATGAAAGGCTGTGGTGTGCTGGTCTATATGCAAACTTATCTCATCACTCTGCCAGAGTGACCTCCATGAACAATCTAATTCTGGTTTCTTGCTTAAAGAACCTGTGAGGACTCTGGGATACTCACAGACTGAAGTTCAACTCCTTGATAGTAACCACAAAGATTCAAATTCAATCTGCAACTTAGCAGCACAGCCTAAGGGCCACGGCTTCCGTGGAGTTCTAGCTGTGCCCTGCTGTTTGGGGTTTCCAGAGCACCCTTCACCTTCCGGTGCCGCATCCACAGGAGGGAGGATCCTCCCCATCCTTCAGGAGGGTGTCCTCTGGGAGGGTCTGCCCCAGTTGCTTCACATGCCACTACTCCTGGCCTGGCTGGCACAGTTCTCAACTCAACATGTCTCGTGACTAATAAGGGCACTTAATATGGTAGCATTTTCTTCTTTCGCCTTTAAGGAACCAAATGACAATTTTTGTAATCATAGTTTTGCCACCGCGCCAGGGAAGTACAGTAATTCCCCTGCCTCTCCCATAGGCCTGCGACTTCTTGGAGGGTAGAAATCAGGCATGGGGGTCGCTCTCCATTTGGCGGTGCTGGTGTGGCAGGTAGAAAGCAAGTGCTTGTGCAGTGAGTGAACTGATGGCACATTAGTCAACCCACAGAGTAGGAGTAACTGGCAGAAGGATCATTTGATCAGGTAATCAAATAGTAGTTTTCAAGTAAATTGGGACTGCAACTAGAGTAGGAACAATTATCACCTCCTGACTCTCACAAATGCCTAAGTCTCTGGAAGAAGGCTTGGGCATCTGCTAAAGACCCCCCCAAGCCTAGGAGTCAGGCCACTTTTTGGATGGAAACATCCGGAACACGGTTCCTGAAAGTGCACTGCTGAGCGGTGGCACTGGGGCGGGGCCTGCTTCCGTGCGCCCTCACAGGCGCCTCCTGAGATAAGGTGTACTTTGGCCAGGTTCCAAAAGGTTGTGTGTGGTCACTCATCTCTTGAACAACCTCATGATCTTTAGGAAAGGGCTTTGCTGGAAAACACTGCAGGGCGTATTTACAGAAGCCAGCACGACAGAGCTGAACTGACCTCGCTCACCATCTGGGGGGGGTGCTGTGGAGATTGTCTAAACAGAGACCTCTCACCCTGCATTTCAGCTTCCCTGTCACGTGCTTCAGCTTCAGCAACACCACCTGCTGCAGCTTCCCTGAGGGTCTTTCCCATGAACTCAGAACGGTTTAGTTTCCCCAGAGCAGGGAGACAGGGGAGCAGAAGTTTCCCTGAATTAGAAGAACACTTAGAAGTGAGCAAACACAAACCACCTAATTTTACATATGAAGAAACGGAGGCCAAGAAAAGCACAGCCACAAGTAGATTTTCTGCAATTACAAACTCTGCTTTCTAATTTCTACCCAATGAGACACATGGATAGCTACAGTAATGGGAGGAGCTTGGGGGATGAGATTGACTCCAGATTAAAGAATTTTCTATAGGATGCCGAGGAGCCCAGAAACTCCCCTGTAGAGGCCTGAGTCACAGCTGGTGTGGCAGCAGAATTCTGAGATACTCCTGCCTGTCCCCACGTGGAGGATGCCTCACACGCACCGTGAAGGAGCCTGTGAATACGAAGGTCACCATGCTCTGACTGGGTCACAGGTTACATCACATAAGGCCCCATCTCAGCAGGTCAGACAGGCAGATTCTCCTGCTGGTCTAGAAGCAGAGAAGAGTCAGGCAAGGACTTGTGCATGTGGAGCTGAGAGTGACACCGAGCAACACAGGACAGAAGACCCCAGGGCCCTCAGTCCCACAACCACAGGAACTGCCTTCCGCCGACGGCCTGCCTTCCGCCGACTGCCTGCCTGTGCTAGCAGAGACCTCAGGTGAGGCCGCAGCCTGGCTGACACCTTGACTTTGTCCATGAGACTGAGCACAGAATCCACCGAATCCTGCCTGGCCTCCTGACAGACACAGCTGTGAGCTGATAAGCGGGTGTCTCCGTACGTCGCCAAGTTGATGGGACTTTGCTGCCTATCACAGACACCCAGTGCAGACGGTGTTTATTAGAATAAAGGATACTCGAACTTTAAGACGCTTTTCAGAACGTTTCCTAAACACTCAACCATACCCAGTAAGTGAACGTGGTTTCCCTTTAATTCAGATCAGCAAACAATTGAAGGTAAATTTCGCTTAAAAACCTACCATTCTGAGTCACGAAATAAAAGAGAACTTTAAAAGCTATTGCTTCAATATTAAGGACACTCATTAGTTCTTTATCATAGTAATGTGCAGTTTTGAAAGACTTCATGAATAGAAACTTTATGAACCAAAAAAAGGATATTCTCTAAATGGAAGGATCTGTGCCTGGACGTGGTCCTCACAGGCCTGACGTAGTTGCTTGTACAGCATTGGGGAGACTTTGTGAGAACAGAGATTCTCCACAGCCTGCGAACAAAAGGGGTACATCAATTCTTCAGTATGAACAACAGATTGGTTCACAAAAAAACCCTGTTGTTAATATAGCTGTAATCATAACAAAAAGGCACCCCACACCCTGCCCCAGTACTTTGGGAATCTACAGATACATGATTTATTATGGCTAAGTTCAGGGCACTTCTCATTGGAACACTGCAGTCCAGTCGCAGTTGGTATGGGGGTAGGTAACAACAGTCAATGTGGGCATGTTGCACCTGCTGGACTCGGCTCCCAGGCGGCTGGCCCGCGCCACTCCTGAGCGTCTATGGCGCCCAGTCACTGGGGACTCCTCCACGGGTTTCATCCTCACAGGCTTGTTTCTGGGTGCTCCGATTCCTCAGTCTGAGGTGGGGGTCAATGCAGTGTGTGTGTGTTTAAGTTCACCTTGATGATTACAAAGTGAAATCAGGGCTAGAGAACCAAGAAAACCTTTTCCCTCAGTGACCACCTTCCCATCAGGAAGGAGAACAACAGGCTGGGGCTCCAGTTCCCCTCATGCTCCCCAGGGCAGTGATTCGGCCCAAACCGAGCCTTTTCTGGGTGACACAGGCCAGATGACATTGTTTCCTGTTTATTCTTCTGTAGGATAGATGTGTAATTCACCTCATTTTTTTCTTAAGAAACTTTTTTTTTTCTATGAACAACCCTAGTAAAATAAGAAATCTTTTTTGTTTTGAGTTGGAGTCTTGTTCTGTCGCCCAGACTGGAGTGCAATGGCAGGATCTTGGCTCACTGCAACCTCCACCTCCTGGGTTCAAGCGATTCTCCTGCCTCAGCCTCCCGAGTAGCTGGGATTATACGTGCCCGCCACCACACCCAGGTAATTTTTGTATTTTCAGTAGAGGAGGGGTTTCGCCATGTTGGCCAGGCTGGTCCCAAAGGCCTGACCTCAGGTGATTTGCCCCTCTCGACACCCCCCAGAGCTGGGATTACGGGCGTGAGCCACTGCGCCCAGCTGACACCATTTTTTGAGGCAGAAAAATTTTTCTCACAATATTTTTACCCACCTCAAAGAAACAATGCTTGTATATTCTTACCAGCTCTAATAAAATTTCCTAGCCAGGCGCAGTGACTCACGAGGTCAGGAGTTAGAGACCAGCCTGACCAACATGGTGAAACCCTGTCTCTACTAAAAATACAAAAATTAGCCACGTGTGGTGATACACACCTGTAATCCCAGCTACTCAGGAGGCTGAGGCAGGAGAATCGCTTGAACCCAGGAGGCGGAGACTGCAGTGAGTCAAGATTGCGACACCGCACTCCATCTTGGGTGACAGAGCAAGACTCTGTCTCAAAAAAAAAAAAAAAAAAAATTCCTTTCCAATCTTATGTACAAAAACTTAAACTCATTCAATTCAAATATGAAATATTATAAACAGAAATGTGGTTTTTCTAACAAGTTTTGAACCAATGTGGGGTTCAAAAACAGAATAAAAACACTTTAAATAATCTGAATTTAATTTGGATACAATAGTCCCCTAGAAAAAAAGGTAAATTAAAGTTATAGAGCTATTCATTTTACTAATACTTACAAGTATTAATAATTCCAGTACTAAATATAGGAGAGCTGCTACATGTCAACCAAAATACAGTAACTACTACCATATAAAATACATGCATATTTATAAAGACCAAAAGAGGATGTGGAATAATTATAAGCTTTTTTTAATAATTATAATCCTGTTTTCTAGCAAGCTTATTATCAGCATAACAAAGAAATACAAACTTTCCCCTATATTTTGTCTTACTATAGAAATAGGGAATTCCTACCCACATTCTGTATTTACTTCAACTCCTTTCTCAAACTCTTCAATTCCATCCCTTTGACTGCCATGTCTTCATATTTTGGTCAAAGGTCTGCCACCCTTTTGTCTCCTCAAACAACCAAGAGAACTTTACGACAAAGGTTTTGCTCCAGTAGTTAAACATTAGTGAATCCCACAAACATAATTATTACAAAGTAAGTTTTTTATATAACACATGAAGAAAATGTATTTTCTTCAGCAAAAATCAAGATAAGCTTCGTGGTGCATATTCTTCATAAAACAGTAACTTATGACCATTTTCTGGATGTTTTAATTCCTAAACCAAGAACCAATATCCTTAAAACCATCTCTTCCTAGTTGTGGCAAACGACTGAATATTTTATAACCTACTCTGCCTCCTACGTGTCCTATATGGTGCATATTTACTATTCATGTGAGTCATATTGCAATTTACTTTGTTTTTAAAACTAAGAATTTAGGAACCTCTCAAAATAAGTAGCAAGCCCTGGGTAACCCAGGTTTGCTGTAGGTGCTGAGTCAGGACTCCCAGCTTCATATTACAGGCACTCATCACTGGAAAGGCGACAGCCTTTGTTTCTCCCTGCCCTGCCAACTCCTTGCTGGCAGGAATATATTGGAAGACTTTTTTGTGCTGTTACAGAAGCAGCACAACATAGGAGTTGCCCCTCCCCAAAATGGATTTTTGACACTCAATCATATTTTCAGATTTAGAAATACCCCTTCTGGATGCATACAGCAACTCATCAGATGGTACCGTGTGCTTCATGTTGGTGCACTCATTCGTATTTTAAAGATTCACCCCAGAGAAAAGGAATGTAATCCAATGATCGGAGGTGCAGAAGTATCATTTGCATTCTATCCTACTAGTATCAAGATGCTTTCCTCGTATAAACAGCCATGTGAGGAAACTTGATGTATATCTTCACCCAGCACTGTCTCTTCTCACATCACAACTACTTCCTAACCAGCAGGTTTGTCAAATGATTGTCTGTATTAGCTCAACAGACACGTGTGTGAATGTCAAATACATGTCTATTTATAGTGTCAAAGCATTGCCTGGAGTGAACTCACTGCTACTTAAACAAAATGCCCACTGCAGATAAGGGCAATCCCTGCTCTCAGGTGTGGAAGACAGAACAAGGAAGTCCACGGAGCTGTGGGACATGACCTCCATAGTCACACAGAGACCCCCACAGCCACATGGGGCGTGACCTCCATAGTCACACAGAGACCCCCACAGCCACATAGGCAAGACCTCCACAGCCACTCGGTCGAGACCTCCACAGTCACACACGACGAGACCTCCACAGTCACACAGCAACCTCCATTGCCACACGGACGAGACCTCCACAGTCACACAGCAACCTCCACAGCCACACGGACGAGACCTCCACAGTCACACGGACGAGACCTCCACAGCCACACGGACGAGACCTCCATAGTCACACAGCGACCTCCACAGCCACACGGACCAGATATCCACAGTCACACGGACGAGACCTCCACAGCCACACGGATGAGACCTCCACAGTCACACGGACGAGACCTCCATAGTCACACAGAGACCCCCACAGCCACATAGGCAAGACCTCCACAGCCACTCGGTCGAGACCTCCACAGTCACACACGACGAGACCTCCACAGTCACACAGCAACCTCCATAGCCACACGGACGAGACCTCCACAGCCACACGGACGAGACCTCCACA